>NW_008795885.1:7250711-7316532 GCF_000699145.1 Aptenodytes forsteri | reverse complement strand
CAAGCCTGTAGCGCTGCATGGGGTTGTTGTGGCCAAAGTGCAGGACCCAACACTTGGCCTTGTTGAAACTCCTACAGTTGGCCTAGGCCCATCGATCCAGCCTGTCCAGGTCCCTCTGCAGAGCCTTCCTACCCTCGAGCAGATCAACACTCCCGCCCAATTTAGTGTCGTCTGCAAACTTACTGAGGGTGCTCTTGATCCCCTCATCCAGATCATTGATAAAAATATTAAACAAGCTGTCACCTGGCTTCATCCTCCTTTGCATCCTCTTTGCATCCTCCCTTCAGAATTGCCGTACCAGATTTTCATAGAATCATTAAGGTTGGAAAAGACCTCTAAGATCATCGAGTCCAACCGTCAACCCACCACCACCATGCCCACTAAACCATGTCCCTAAGAGCCTCATCTGCACGTCTTTTAAATACGTCCAGGGATGGTGACTCAATCACTTCCTTGGGCAGCCTGTTCCAATGTTTAACCACTCTTTCAGTAAAGAAATTTTTCAGATATTTATATACATTGATGAGATCCTGCTGAGCCTTCTTTTTCCATGCTGAACAGTTCTAGCTCTCAGCCTTTCCTCAGAGGAGGACTGGATGCTCCAGTCCCTTCATCATCTTTATGATCTTTCCTTGGACTCTCTCCAGTACGTCCATGTCTCTCTTGTACTGGGAAGCCCAGAACTGGACAGTACTCCCCAGGTGTGGCCTCACCAGTGCTGAGTAGAGGGGAAGGATCACCTCCCCTGACCTGCTGGCAATGCTTTGGCTAATGCAGCCGGGGATACCATTAACCTTCTTTGCAGCAAGGGCACATTGCTGGCTCATGTTCAATTTGGTGTCCATGAGGACCCGCAGGGCCTTTTCTGCCAAGCTGCTTTCCAGCTGGGTGGCCCTCAGCATGTACCCATGGCTGTGGTAGTTCCTCCCCAGGTGCAGGACTTCGCACTTCCTTCCCCTTGTTGAACTTCATGAGGTTGCTGTCAGCCCATTTCTCCAGCCTGTCCAGGTCCCTCTGGATGGCAGTATGACCCTCTGGCGTATCAGCCACTCCTCCCAGTTTGGTGTCATGAGCATTATACATCTGTGTTTCTGATAATTGCTCTCCCAACCTCTAGATATCTGACTGTTTTCAGATGTATTTACTGATGTTGAGGCTCAAGAGGTTGACAGCTTCTGGCCGAATGCTTTTTGTGTGCATCTTTGACCAAAGTGTCATAAGTGGCTGGATTTAGTGCATTAATGAATCCTTAAGCTGATCCCACAATATACTGATTTTCCTGGCTTATTAGAAGCAGAGTGCTTCAACCTGGAGGCCTAGCTGCAGTTCATTTGTTGAACTGGCTATTGTGTGTATACCCAGTTGTTGCTTAAGCTTAAAGTTTTGTCTATGATGAAATGTGGACTCTGCTCTAGTTGAAGACAGAACTCAAGTAATCCTTGCTCAATTCCATCATTTCAATGCATAAGAAACAAGAAAGAAATTCAATTACTAGAAATTACCACCTGTGATGGACCTTCATATCAATCCCCATAAGCTTTGACCATCTTTTTTTTTTTTCCTTTGAGGCAGTGGTGGTTGAAGGAGAGGTTTCTGCTTGTGGCTTATTCACTTGGTACGGTATATAAAATGTTCTAGTAACTAAACTGAGAACAAGGAATTATTATAATGTGCTTTATGAATTTGTGGTTAATACAGAGCTGTCTCTTTCTGTAGTTCATTTTTGGAAATTGATCATTTAATTGGTGTTCTTTTAAAAGACTCACTGTTTAATTTGTGTAACATCACATTGAAATATTGTTACTTTTTTTGGGTGCTATTTTGAATTGTATTTTGAATTCCAGCTTCTTGGCTACATTTTTTTCTTTTTTTTCTCCTTCAGCTTGTTCAGTAAGATGCCCTCGTGCTAGTTGCTATTCACTGTTTTGTTTTTCTTCACTCCCTTCTTTTATATCATTGTTTTTTGCTATGTCTGAGCAGGGCATGCGGGATAAAATAACATGCTTACATTGCCCAGTCTAATTTTCATCTCCCTTTCTCTCCTTTCACTCTAGTCTTTGTCATTAATCGTGTCTTTTTTACTTCACTTCTTCTGTTCCTTTGGGATCTCTTACCCCAAATTGAGAGCAAAACAGTGGTATCAAGATATCCACATAATGAACCTAAGTAACTGTGCAATCTTATTATTGAATCTCTCATCCTCACTTTTTTCCTGTGTTGTCTGGTATTCTTGTGTATTGCATCATATCTAAAATTACATTGAAATCTCTTCAGAATCGTGCTGCCTTTTTTTTTTTCTTTTTTTTTCTTCTTTTCTCCCAAATGTAAAATTTGGTTGTGCCAGGGTCTAATCTTAGGTACCAGATGCATTAAACTTTTATCCATTTCATATCCATCCAGCTGATGAAACTGTAGTTAAAAACAAAGCTTGTAGATGAAATTGGCCCATTTTTTAAGTAGAATGTACAGATGTTAGGCATACATGTATTGATCTCACTTCAGATTTAATTTCTTTGCTTTTTTAGATAATTCCAGATTATTCCTCTTTTTTGTTTTTTTTGTTTTTTTTTTTTCCCCTTCCTCTTTTGTGGTCAGCATTCTAAAAGCCATGAATCATCAGATATTCCTGATGATGAACACACCATTGAGGTGTGTTCTGGTGATTTTTGCTATTACCATGCTTAACTCTGCAGTGAGAATTGAAAGCTGCTGTAGAGAAACCCTCATATTTCAGATGAGGAGGGACTATTAATGATCAGGTTTCTCAGTAGCTTTCTTTTATTAATTTGTATACCAGGTAGATGTTTGTAACAGACTTGGTGTAACCAATCTCAGACTTCTTGAATCTGCCAAAAATTAAGCATTTGTTTTTATTTCTAGTCACTGGAAAATATCTTTTCAGATTCCAGAAAATTAAGTCAGAACGTTGTAATTCTGTGTATGTTAAAATCCAGTGTATTCCTCCTGCCTCTGGTCTTCAGAGCTCTTGCTTGTCAAGCATATTTACACTATGGTCTGAAAATAAAGGCATAATTCCTTGGGTAATACAAATAAAAGTACTAGAGCTTCCAGCCAGATGGCTTACAAAGGTGCTGAACAGTTACTGTTGCATAATTATACCTTAAAGAGTAACAGTAATGAGGCCCTCTGTTTTTATAGTTGTCTTAACTTTTAATGAAGCGTATCACACGTCTTTTTTTTAAACGATTTTTGGTTTTCATCACAGTACAGTCCTTTATATTTTTGCAGCTTTCCATAGTTAACTAGTGAAGATGATTTAGATCACAGAAATGAAGACATGAAAATTTACATTAAAAAAGAATTAGGCTTGTATCATTGCTTGCATGAATGATTTTGGACAGTTTTGGCATGTTTTTGGCAAGCTGAAAACTAAGATGAAATCTGTTTTTAGTTGTTTGTGACTGAATATTTTGTGTCATCCTTCAGTGAATGAAATGTGCAAGTTTAACGATGATTAATTGTTGCTGTAATCAGGTTTTTAAATCTTACAAATAGTTCAATGCAAATCTAGTGTAGCTGCTAAACAACAGGCAGGTGGCCAGCATGGCTTCTTAGTCTATGCATAAACACTTTCGTTTCATAAGAAGCCTTTTCGGTACATGTGCCCTGAGATGGAATTGATTTTTCGTAAAACACATGAATTTTAATTGTGTTTCATTTCAGAATCCTCCTTTTCTATTTCATCCTTATAGCAGTATTTTGACTATGGGGGAGTATTTGGACTATTCCAGGGGCTGGGACAGGTTTTGGATGGTTCTTTCCTGTTAATATTTATCTTAAAAGAATTATTACATAATACATTTTAAAGGTTTTGATTTCATTTATGACTCGGAATTTTTCTTCTGCCAGAATTTGAATGCTCAGTAAAAATACTAGCATGTGTCTTCAGTAACACACAGTGTGATTTTCTAGCATACTTATTAAAAAAAAAAAAAAAATTTTGAAATTAAAATGTTGCATCAACTAAAATGGGGAAGTAAGAACAGTTAAAGCAGTGAGGAGTGTAATGGTTTACGCTTATATAACCTCAATATGTGAAAGGATAGAAAAATATTCAAGTAATATAAAGCAGCGTGATCTCAATCGTTCTTGTTGCAGTATTTAAAAATAATTTGTAAGTGTCAAGTAAGTGTCAATTTTCTGAAATGGATATAAAAAGTAACTGAAGTACATAAGAAACAGATACCTTAATGACATAATGGTGTATTACAGGTTGTGTTAAAAGTAAAATATTCTCCCAGCCTGCAACATGTGCAGAAACATTTAGTCATAGTTGATAAAATTTACAAACCTTGATTCTTGCCATGTCAGTGTTTGGCTTTTTTTTTGCTGGTTGTAGAACACATTATACTAGTGTTTCTATGTGTGAAATGCTCTATGCTTTGCCTTTTGCATATTGAGGATTTTTTTGTATTTCTTCCTATCATGTAAGATGTGTTCGAGAGTGCATTTTGTATATCAATATGAAACGTGTCGGTTTCTGACCCTGTATGGGTGGGAGGGGAGGAAAAGGAGGAATCAACAGACTTGGTGCAATCTTCACTGGGTTGGGCTAAAGCTTGTGAAAGAATGTACTAATGTATTAAAATGCCTCAACAGGGATTTGCTGAGAACTAATGCTGTAATGTGTTAGTCATCCTTTATCTGCTTCTATTTTTACAGGTTCTGAAGGATGACTGACGCTGGTTTCTGCGACACCACTTGGAGTCTCTGCCACTGTGGATTGATAAGTAACGTGCAGATTTAACTGCACAACCTGGGGAGAAAGCAGCAGGAGTGCTACTTCTTCTCAGCTCCTTAAGTGGACAGAAGTACAGTGTCATTTATCTGCAAGGGAAGATTCTTCAACAGATTTTTACAGCTAATAATAAAGACAACATAGCATCATCCACCTTCCTGATTTACAGCGCATCACCTTCCAAGACAGATGGTCTGTCAGAAGCTGGAGGATGCCCACAGAGCACATAATAATGAAGCAGTGAATTGATACTGCTGCTGCTGCCTAATTGCAAGGATCACAGCCCATAGAACTGCACTGCACTTTTTCTGCTCCCTGAATCGGGCCAGGAACAGCAGGGTGGACATGGCTGGCCTCGTTAACAACCTCCTAATACTGTTTCTTGTTTTTCAAAACATCTGTTTGGGTTTCAGAAGCCCACTTTCTGTCTTCAAGAGGTGGGTTATGCAGGAAGACCTTATGTGTTGAATGCATGCAATCACTTATGATATTACGGAAGTATGAAAAATCATGTCCTAGATAAAAATGTGTATGGTATTTGTTCGGTTTTGCTCACTTGCTCTGAATTTTCTTTCTGCATTTTTGAAATGGCACTCTTGTCATATTGAAGACAGAAAGTCTTGTTTTATCCGTAGGTTGGTCTATGAAATGTGAGTTTAGGATAACAAAACAACAATTAATAGAACTTTTTAGATAACGCCACAGGTGTATTACACAGGGAGTAAATATATTTCAGCTGCTCGAGTTAGTTTGCAGTATAAAATGATGTTTTAACAAGAAAGCATCGAGTAGCTTAGAACTGGGCAATCCTGGGAAATTTTGGGGGTTTTGAATGCAAAATTGCATAGGTAAATTTCAATGTGGTGTGGACAAAAGAAGTAGCCTCTTAGCTCTCCAAAAAAGTGTTTTACTGTTTGTGAGGTATATTGGACACTGTAGTTACCAAGTTACCATGTCACTTTTATATTTATATATATACACGTGAATATACATATTCAAAATTTCTATCAGTGTTGCATCATATTTCAGATGTCTTATCATTTAGTTCCTTACAGTGATCTACATGTTTTTACAATTTGTTTATACATTGCATTCAATACAGGCCTTGATATTCATGTGAAGTTTTAAAACTCACTGTTTTACTTTGCTACTTATAATAGGAGTTGCTATAAATGTTGTGGTGTTGGAATTAAAAATTTCCCTTTACACATTATTTAAATTTAATCTGTATTGAATTATACATCAGGTACATAGTCTTAAAAAAAACCCAAAACTGTTGTGAATGATTAACAGTTCTTGACATTTTCTACTGAATTAATTCTCTATCTGTACATCCACGTACCTCAGACAATTATTTAGATGAGATGACAGGTTACGTTTTCAGCTAATGTTTTCCAAACTAGTCTCTGTGATTGCTCAGACGAACTACTTCAGTAAGTGCTTGATAACTAAGATGTTTTCCTCAGCTCATGAAGGAGTGAAATTTCCAGATCACTCCTGGAGCTACTCAGCATTGTCAAACTTCTTTATTAGTTCTGAAGACCGTTCTTTTTAGAAAGACATAACAAAAATCAATATTTTTAAAAATCTTTGCTCCTTCTCTTTAAGGTATAAAGATACTGCCAGACCTTTTTCCAGTGAATGCCTTGGAAGCGACCAGCCGGTGATTTCACTTGGTCTGTCAGATTTTGCACTGGACATTCGCATGCCTGGGGTGATGCCAAAGCAGGTGAGAGAAATGTAGTTTTTCTTTTTGCCACTTGCTCTTTTTTTTATAAGCTAGGAAAATAAAGCCTTGCCTACAATATCACTCTCATACAATGAACAAAAAAACCAGTGACTTTCATAGATATATGTATGTCCAGAGAAAAGTTGGAAACAGAAAAGTAATCTCAAATAAGAGAAAAATCTTTTCATCTGATCAATTTTATTTGTAAAATGTTGATTTCATACCCTGAATTGCTGAAGTTTATTAAAACAAAAAATACGAGTTTTATTAAAGTGAAATATTTCCAGCTGTGTTAGTAAGGCATACATTTATTTAGAGTTGCAGTTTACACCAAATCTCAGGTGACGTCTCAGTGAATTTAGTTACATTAAATTGAACATTGCTGCAACTTTGGCAAGCTGGGAGAAAACCACCAAAAAGCATTTTATAAGGGTAATACTTTTGACCCAGTATTTTAAACCCTTAAAATACTCCAGGAAAGCTACTATAAAGAAGTTATAATGGTATACTCTTTCGGGTTTGAAGTTGCTTATCTTCTACTGAGCCAAAGTGAGTAAAAATGAAGACAATAATTAAGATTTTTAACATTAGCATTAACATTTTTAAGATTCATATAAACGTCTGAAATTCTACTGTCATTTTCACATGTATTTTCATTAAGCAAGATAAACAATGATTAATGGGTTTTTTTTTCTCAGCGAGGCAATGCAGGGAATTATATATGTCATTGAAAGACCCCACATCTCTCTTAGAGGGCTGCAGATGCTTGGAAAGAGCAGGATGTTGTGCTGCAGTAGATGGTGACTCATTGTTGCAGATAGCACTTTCAAAAAATACTGAAGGGAAAATGAGGTTTTCAGTTATTGGGGAGCACCCCTCTGGAACATGTAATTTGGAGCAAATGGAGTCATTCCAGCGGGTGTGAAACAGAAATATAGTTTCTACTAGATCTTATTTGTCTGCAGCAAAATATTAAACTTATCTTTCAGAAAGAGTGAAAAGTACTCTCAGTTCATCCAGGTGCACATTCGTAACTACATTTTATTGATTTTACCTGAGGAGTCATTAGTTGAAGAGCTAGGAAACACATACGAAGGGGTCAGTCACTTCAGATTCCTATTAAAAAAAAGAACACCAAAACCCAACACTAGCAACAAAAGGCTGTGATAGTTAATAGGGAGGACATAATACTTTTCACATTCATGTGTACCTATAGCCAACAGCCTTTATGTACACAATAAACTGAAATGCTACTGTCTAGTGTAGATTTGGGGGAGGGACAGGGGAAGACAGCAACAGAAAGCAACTTGCCAAGTTAATTCCTAAAAAGGTAAGTGAAAATAATCAATAACTAGCCTTATATACTTTCAAGTCTAACTTTTATTTTACTCTCTCAGTCTCACATGCCGTTTTCTTCATTTCCCTTCCACCTTCCACAGTGTCCCACACTACCTGTACAGGAAACTTGCTTCCCATTTAGACAAGTTCAGCGCTGATATACTCGGCAAGAAGCAATGGCAGAAAAGGCAATCTTCGTTTTCTTGCAGTTCACAGGAGGAGATAACCAACAGCTTCGTAGTTCTAGTGGTTAGTTCATTTTTGTGGCAGAAAGAACATGGAAGGGAAGAATCCTCTTTAGAGAGGAAATTCTTCTGTAGTGGCTTCTTACTAGCTCACTATCTTCTTCATGTACCTCTTGGTCCTAACTGGGCCAATACGTGTTTAGTGACCATGGATCTGCTGTGAGTTCATGTTGTCCATACTGATGTTTATATAAGAGCGTAAGTTAGGAGTTGGACTCGATGATCCTTTTGGGTCCCTTCCAACTTGAGGTATTCTGTGACTCCGATATAAAGGTTTCTGCTTCCAGGGTCTATCTGCAAATAAACCAAAGAGTAAGAGGACAAGTGCAATTTCTAAAATGCTTTATTAAGGGCTTTCTGGAGGTGTATCGCTATTTTGGTTATGACTAATTGCAGTTTCTGAGTTCTCAAGCATAACAATTTATGTGGGAAAGGTGAGAAAGGAAATAAATGAAAAAAACAAGGAGGAAGAGCAGAAGTTAGTGGAGAAGATGTGAACGAGTTAAATCTAGAGAACAGAAGAGTATCTTTAGAGCAACACCAGTATGTTCTATGCTATCTCTTCTTTGTCATGCATTTTTTGTGAAAAGAAAATTTTGTTTCAACTGGATTGTTACGAATTCTGAATTCACTGTTTGGCCACATATTAGTACTTTCAGGAGACTTCACAAACTGAATTCTTCTGGCATCCTTCTCTCTTGGTGGTACGCACACATGACAGTCACATTTCTTATCTAGAGTCACAACTAGCTAACAGAAAGATGGAACTAACCAGTTCTTTGTTTACAATTTATGACAAGTGTGACCTGCAGTAGACATACAATCAGAAGGTTCATGTAATGGAAGAATTGTTCTGGAAGGGCTGGAGTCACTGGTTGTTTAGTCAAGAATATCTCCAAGCTCGAAAAAGAAAGGGAACTTCTGCTGAGCTGAGTTCTTCCATAGCATCACTGTAGGCAATCGTATTTAATTTTATTTTCCAAAGTCCTTGATACTCCAGCTTCCTGGATAATTCTTGTTGAAAACGGATACTGAAAGTAAATCTCTTGGGATTCCAAGAAGTCTAACCATCTGCCTGTATTCCCTGAAATTGAGATGAATTTTTGGTACTACCAGTAAGGTTGTACCTAGATTATGAGCATTCACATTGTTGTTTTGGAATGCTTACTGTAGGAGTCATTGAATTCTCTTAGTGTAGGGGCATATAGCTAACATACAGCTTAAACTCTGTGAAATATGTACCTGGTTCATGGAGGAAATATGTACACATTTCCAAACAGGAGGAGGAGGGCAAAGAAACCCCAAATGATTTTGTATCATCTGCATAGTAGCAGCTTATAATAGTGAAGGTGATAAAATTCTTGGTGGAATGATTTGCAAATGGCTGGAGCCAAGTTTAACGTCTGTCCTTGTACTGCTAGGTTAGTTGCATAAAATTCAATTCATGTATATCTTGTGTTGTCAAGGCTGTGGGAAAGGTTGGCAAAAACCCTACGTTTTTTTCCAGTGAGTTACTAGACTTGTAGTGACTTTGGAGGGTTGGGGCAGGGCGGGTTGCCTTACATTCTGTAGCTGCAGCTGCCCCGTGAGTGAATCAATGAGAACTGACTCCTTATGCAGCTTAGGAGTGCGCTAACTGTGCAGATCTGCCCCCAAGTTGTGCATTCTTCTGGCACAAGCGCCAAACATGAACATTCACGTGAAACTGTTCAGAGCGCTCCTTATGAATAGGGGCACTGAAGTGTGTATTCAAACAATACAAATCTGGAAATCAGTGAGGTAGAATGGTTTTGCAGCTCGGTTAATAAATGTGGTTTATATTCGTTGGTGCTTTTGAACAGTACCACCTCTCATAAGTGGGGGAAACAATATCTGCAGTACTTAAATACTCTGTTTTTCTTAATAATTATTCCAATTGCACAGTAGGGAAAAATGCAACTAATATGTCATGTGAAGAGTAATTTTTGTGTGTTATGCTGAAGGGTGGAGGACATCTAAGAGCTGTGGAGAGGAAGACCAAAGGGCTTTTTCAGTTCTGAGGGAAAAATTCTATAATCACTCTTTATACTTAAGATAATTATAAGAAAATTATCACTCTGCACAGTAAATTAATAGTATGTTAGGACTTATTATTTAAATGGGAAGCAGTATGTTTTATCTTGGGGGAAGGGATGGGATCAGCTTATTTTGAAAACTCTAAATTTCAGATACAAAACCCAATGTTGTTAAGCAAATCGAAGGCTGTTTTGTGAAAGCATTATTAAGAATGCAGGGTAAACATGTTTACTCTACTGGTAACATGGTTTTGCTGCTGTGAATATCTGTGTTTGCTATAAATCAAATAAGAAATAATGGTAAAAAATTATAGTGCAATTAATACTGTCTCTCCAGTAATTTTGTTCATAAGTAATAATTTGGGTTTTTTAATTAATTACTACCATGCTTTATGCTGAACAAACTTTTCATTGGTAAATTAATTTTGGTACAGCATTGGCTTAAGTGTACACTTGAAAAC
This sequence comes from Aptenodytes forsteri, assembly GCF_000699145.1. Classification (NCBI taxonomy): domain Eukaryota; kingdom Metazoa; phylum Chordata; class Aves; order Sphenisciformes; family Spheniscidae; genus Aptenodytes; species Aptenodytes forsteri. The sequence continues at coordinate 7,305,946 of NW_008795885.1, read as the reverse complement.
ATAAATATTGCTAAAGGCACAAAAAGTGGTAAAAGATGTCATTATTTGGTGGGATATTGTTAGTGTGGAGGGGTTGTTGTCTAATGGATTAGTAATAATTTGGGTTTTTTAATTAATTACTACCATGCTTTATGCTGAACAAACTTTTCATTGGTAAATTAATTTTGGTACAGCATTGGCTTAAGTGTACACTTGAAAACATAAATATTGCTAAAGGCACAAAAAGTGGTAAAAGATGTCATTATTTGGTGGGATATTGTTAGTGTGGAGGGGTTGTTGTCTAATGGATTTTGCAAGTCTTTTTTTTTTTTTTTTGAAACTAAACTGCTTATCTTGAGCTTCTACCAGTAGGTCAGCAGTGACTCGTAATACCTGCATATTCAATTTCGTAACTTTAGTTTCTCAGTTTGAAGTCTTCATTTAAAATCTTTCTTCTCATCTCCAGTTTGCTTGGGTATAGCATACCAGATAAAAATACATAAAACAAGAAGGAAATTTGATCATTCGGATACCCATGAATTACTGGCACCTCTTTCTTTACTATTGCTACGACAACCAAGTTGAGATCTTGACCTAAGATTCCCCAAGACTTGCTTAGACTCTGGAGAAAGTTGTGTGAATGACTTGGTTATTACTTAGGGTGAAATTGTGAAAAAGTAGAATTTAGTTACTTATATGAATCTGGACCCTGGCCCAGTGAATATCAATACCAGAGATTTATGAGAAGTGATGCAATTATTAGTCAGTAATGACCCTTATTAAAAACAAAGATTCTTCCTTTAAAGAAAAGAGGGGGGGGGCAGGAGATGGGATGGAAAAACGTGGGGCTTTTCTCTCCCCCCCCCTCCCCAGTCTGCTTTCAAAAGGCAGCCTGTTGCACTTTGAAAATTCTATTCGTCTCGTCTTTTCACTTTTTTTGGACACATCTGAATTGATGGGGTTGTGCACAGTGGAGCAATCTCACTTTTCCCCCCCCCTGCTTGTTTCTTATGCAAGTTGAAGTCTACATAATCATTTTCTTTTGAAGATGGATCAAATGTGCATGCTCACACTCACAGCCCTACTTACAGTGAGGTAGAGAAAACAGGACAGAATTACTGTGGATTCTGCAGTGTGCCTTTTGTAATGCTTTAGTGTCAGGATGTTCCTGCTATTCTTGTGTTTGAAGTCTGGAACATTGACAATTGGAGATAAGCAACCAGAATCTGTTTTGTTGAATCCAATAGCTGTTTTTTCATTTGCTCATTTTATCTTATTAGCTAAATACAACCTGGCTTGTACGTCAGAAACAAAATGGAAAACCCTTGTGACTATGCCAGGTCGAGTTTTTATGCCAGTAATGGTAAAGACTTCAGAATGACCACATTGATTGACTGCATTATCCATTTGGCCAAGCGATCTTTTCTCTGACTATACCTAATAGGAGTTATTTATGGAAAGACCATAAGAGGTATGATAGGAGAGTAGTAATGCAAAAACTAGAACATACCCTCCCTGTTTACAGTAATAATGAGAGGTTGCTGGCTTGGCGTTTTAGTCCAGACTATCATATTTAATAGATAGTGATAGTTCTTTGTGTCATGAATTTGTCAAATTATTTTTAACCCATAGATAATCTTGGAATTTTTTTTTTTTCCAAATATGCTTCTTTCCTTTTAAAAAGTTATTGGAAGCATTTTGAAAAAGGTTGTATTTAGGGTAGTTTTGTGGATTTGTTTCCTGGCTTTTGAAAAATACATTTTGATAGAGAAGAAGAGGAGATAAATGTTTTAAAAACAATGTGGGGTAGTAGGGTGGAACAGTAGGAAGGGGTAAGGGATATGAAACTACACCGTGAGCAGTATGGAATTTTAACAATTCAATGCTTTGACTGTACTGATCATCTGTAGGCTTGTCATGCTAAAGTAACTGCTGGCCAGGATATCTTGTTAATGGAATGGAGTCGCTTCAGATTACTTTGGAGGACAATCTGAAGATGACTAATGTAACGCAATATAAACAATAACAAACAGATGGGAAGTAAAATCTTTGACTATTCCCTTTCTTCTTCCCCACCCTGTTTCTTCTCCAAAGCAGTGGGCCTCATTAATTTTTGTTTCTTTTTTTTTCTCTTAAAAAACTGTGCTGTGTTTTAAGATTAAAATCCTAAAGGCACATCAGATTACCTAAGAGCATATATCTAAACTGTACAATGTAGAATACATTGGTAGTGAAGACAGATGACAAAAGAACATGGAAGAAGAATGTTTATCTGGGACAGTTGCTACTTGTAGATGTGTTATAACACTGAGTCAGGGAGGTGTGAACCGAGTTCTGCAACAGCTCAGATAAATGAGTAGCACAGTACCATTTTAATACATCTATAATTTCCAGTTAACAGTCTTCGATTAAAAAAAGAAAGAGCCAAAAATACAAGTAAATCTAGACTTCTAATAATCTTTGTAGATGTTATGACACGTTATAAAATCTCAGCCATTGCATCCATAGTAAGTCCTAATACTCTCTTCTTAACTAATTTAATTCTTAATTGGGTAAATGATACTTTCAAAAGATACGTCATCCTTATTTTTAGTCCACACTGTTTCTAAATTCAATTTGTGTTTAAAGACAAAGAATCTACTGTTTGTTTCTACTACAATGTGAAGCATTGCTGCCATTGACTTCCAAAGTTTGGGTATAACGTTCTAAATGAAGGGTTTTTTAAAAAAATCTACTTCTGAACCCAGGTTAAAGAGAAGAGGTAGAATATTTCCTTTTCAATTTCTAGAAGGCTTTAGTATGCTCATTCTGTAAATGCATATAACCAGAGAACACAAAGACATTCATGTCAGTTGTCTCAGCTGACCTTTGTTCATCCTTCTAGCAAAAACACCAAAAATGGTTTCTTATCTGTGCACATCACTGCTTTGTGTAATCACATATTTTTAATCACCATTGTACCTGTCCTTCCTTCTCAGTTGCATTTGATTGTTTACACCTATTTGTGGTGTCTTCTTTCAAATTAGGTTTGAAGTTTTTCATAGCAGGAATTTTATTTCATCTGTTTAGTGCAGTCTTTATGAAAGTCCTGTCAGTTTTTGTGTTCGTGGGTGTAGTGAAATTCCAGTAGCTGACATCTTTCCTTTCTTACACAGCCTTAAAAGTTGGAAAAAAAGGTCTAAAATAGTTAATAGTGTAGCTATCAACCCAATAGCCACATTGCTGACCTTATAGCCTAATCTCTGTTACATGTAAATAAACCATGGCAATGAATTTATTTCTTAAAATAGTAAACTAGATACCCTACATCATCTTTGGCCAAATCTCTCAGTAAAGCAGGTCGTGTTTTTTCTAGGTGATGCTTTTGTAGGACCTGCCCTTCATCTAGCTTACAAAGATGAGGCTGACTTGATTTTTCGTTTGTGTAGTTCATATGCATTTAAAAAATGTAATTTTGTGCTGTTCCAATGATTTACTGACTGTTTTTTTGATGTACAAAGTAAGAGCCTTCCTTTCAGTAGGGTTGCCATATTTAGGTTTTACTGATCTCAAGGACTTCGTTTTATATTGCAAGTTCTTTCATAGTTATCCAAGGTGATTGTAGATGGAAAACTTGGATTTTGTTTGTGGCATTGCTCTGAGTTTACTGTGTTTGCATTTTAATTGGTTCATATTTTAATCCAGGAATACTTCCAAGGCTTAAACACTGAGCATTTTAAACTCAAATCAAAAGTCTTCTAGGCAACAAAGGCAACTGTGGCATTATGAAGAGGGCATTCTTGATAAGTTTTCTGCCCATTGTTTCTTGTGCAGATTGTTCATCCAATTGCTCCAGGAACATGTTAGTCCTTTACAATGCTTAAGCAAGAAAATCACATATCGAATTGTTTCTTTTTTAATTGATTGTCTTCGTTGTTTTAAAGGACATGTGTTGTTTGTTAGAATGCCCAGGGAAGAATATTTTAATTGATCATAATAGGATTAGGTGCATGAATCAAAAATAAATGTATTTCTATGATTGCTGCTACAATGGCACAGCACTTTGTGGTCCAGTTATATATATCTTGGAATAGGATGAAATATTGCTATAGGCAGAAATCTATTTAACTATGAAGCACAGAATCTTGCTATAGGCAGAAATCTATTTAACTATGAAGTCACAGAATCATGGAATATCTCAAGTTGGAAGGGACCCATAAGGATCATGGAGTCCAACTCCCTGCTCTTCACAGGACTACCTAAAACTAAACCATATGACTAAGAGCATCGTCCAGGTGCTCCTTGAACTCTGACAGGCTTGGTGCCGTGACTACTTCCCTGGGGAGCCTGTTCCAGTGACCGACCACCCTCTCATTGAAGAACCTTTTCCTAATGTCCGATCTGAACTTCCCCTGACGCAGCTTCATTCCATTTTCTCATGTCCTGTTGCTGGTCACCAGAGAGAGGAGATCAGCACCTCCCCCCCCACTCAAGTGCCATTGATTCTTAGGTTATAGTAAGTTTATAAATACTGAGAAAGTAGTGCATACCAAGAACACAATGAATCAGAAGCTCAATAATTCTTTTCACTTTATGTAGCACAGTCATTGATTCATGCTGTTTATTTGGACATCGAGAGGGTACTGTTACCCCTTCAAATTTTTAGCGGGCAAGGAGGGGGCATTGTTTCTTAACCACTGCAAATAAATTCAGTGCTAAGGCTGATAAGTATATAATTTTTATATATTAGTTTGTTTAGTATTCCCACATTCATCTTCAGAAAGTGTAGAGAATTTTGATGCTTTGTTTCTATTCTTTTCATTCTAAATAGTCCCAATTTAAAGGTAATTTCTGTCCTTTTGTCTTTTAATAGTCTGATACCTACCTCTGCATGTCAGTACCCCTGCCAGTGGATGATGAAGCCTATGTAGGTGAGTATTGGTTGACTGGAAGAACCTAACCAAGCCATTTTGAAGAACCTCAGCTTTTTCTTTTTTTTCTTTGAATCATATTGACTTAATCTTTGGTTGTCAGAGTTTCCAAAATGCATTCATCATGGCTAATACAGAAACAAGCTAGAGAGAGCTACTTAGAGTCAAGATAACAAACTGTATCTGGAGAGATTCATGAGTAATAGCAGTTAAGGAGCTGCATGCAGATGCCTCTGGCAGTCAGTACCAAACAGCCCCATTTGTAAAGTATCGGCTTTCTGTCTCTGGCTGGATACTTAATTCTGCTCCACTGAGCAGACTGTTTATTTACCTGCTGGTACAGACTGTAAATCCTTTGCACTTACAGTCAGTGTTGGTTGCAGTAACCAAACCCTCTCCCCTCTTTTTTTTTTTTTTTTTAAAATGTCGTGGCATGAATAAGATGGCAGACAAATAGGAAATACTGTGACAGTGTACAAATGCTGAGATCATATAGATCGGCAAAACAACACCATCTGCTCAGAAGGTCTTTGAGGTACTTTTAATTTCGTTTTGCCTTGCTTGTGAACATACAGTTGTTCAGGTAGAGAGAAGGCTTGTTGGTTTGGCTGAAGATAGTTTCACTATCAGAACATACTATAAGCTGAAATAAAAGAAAACAATGGAAGTTAAAATGTCTATATTTTTCTTCCTTTACTCTTTTTTTGCATTTTAGGATATCTGCATTTACAATAAATATGGTCGGAATCCCATGTAGTTTTTGTTGTAGTGTTATTATGAGACTGTTGTTCCATGTGGATTTCCTCATGGAAATCCTTCAGAAATAGAGTATTTTGTTTAGATTTTCATGTTGTATTATAGTAACTAAAAAAATTGAGTAAATTTTCTTCACTGCTTTCTCTGTATTGTTTGGTAAAGATGTCAGAACCTGACCTCACATTTTGGCTGTGAGTTTGACCCCAGAAAGAAAAATGAGCATAAAAGGGAATGAGTGTTCATTCTCTGATAAACTATACTTGCTGTGCAGTGCATGCAATAGACTCTTCTGCTTTCAAGTGATTCATAGAAAGGCATACTACTAACCTGCTGCTTAAGCAGTTTTTATTTAGTGCTTCACTGAGTTGCAAAATTGCATAGTTCAATTCTTTATTAGATTGCTGCACATTTAGTTCTGTCATTTGGTGTTTACATGAGTTAAAGCCACATAAACTTCTTTCAGTTGTGTATATGTTTAAAAAGACCTACTAAAGGAATTTGCTTAAAAGTGGTATTTATGCAAAGTCTTAATGTGAATCATGCAAGGCAATCCATTTTTTTCTCTGAAGACTGAGAAACTTTTGGGTTTTAGGTGTTTGCATGTTCTTCACCAGATTTTTATAGGATTTGGTCACCTTTCTAATGATCATTGTGCTTGAGTACATGTCATTACAAAACAGTATAAGGTCTGGGCAAAGAAACCATTCTAGTTGTCAGGTGGAGCTTTGAAGAGCAAGAGGAACTTGATGAGCAAATTTTTAAAAAAACCAAACCTTGTTCTGTGAACATAAAAGTTTTCCCATGATAGCATTGCTTACAACCTCTTACATTTGGAAGCCTTGAAAATAAAACAAAATTGCTTGCTTTTTTTTTCTCTTTGGTCCCTTCCACCAAAATCGATAGGCATGTGGTCAATCTTAAGCATGTGATCAGTTCCATCTTGCTTCAGTAAAGTCACTGGAAAGTGTTTTCAGTGGAAAAGATTTGTCAGATTGGAGTCTTCACAATCAACAGAAATTGCCTAATCATTGGAAAGACTAGACTCAAACATATCCAACTGTAGAGAATAGAAGGAATGCAAACTGACCTATCTTGTAAAATACCTGAATAGCAAATTAAATCTTCTTCGCAGGAAAGAGATTTTTACAATAGATATCATCATCTAAGAAATGACATGCTTAGTGGAGTTCTTCCTTCAGTATTTCTTTATACCGTTAAGTGTTGTGAAGCTAATTATTAACTTACTTGCATGCACGTATTTTGTGTTGCTTAAATAAGCATAGAAAATTGACACACAGAGAATGAAATACTTCTTTTTAAAAGCATAGTGTCTACATTTTTATGGTTTAAGCAGAATCTGCCTTCATTGCATTGCAAATAAATGGTGTAATTAGCTTTCATTAATTACTGTTTTACTTTGTGATATATGGGTGACCAGTAAATAAATGTGTCTTTTTCTTACTGACTCATGGTAAGTCCCTATCTGTCAGATTGTGCTGTAGAAATGGGATGGGGCCTATTACTTTCAGCCACACAAACTGAAATAAGTAGATGATTTTTTACTTTTTGTCCATACATGACTCTGAGACGCTGTGGGTTTGTTAGTCTAGTATGACATATATAAACTTCCCTATCGGCAAGTAATGATGACTTCACTGTATTGAAGGCCTCTAATGTCTCCCTAATCTGCCAAACTGTGGACACTGGTATGTTGATAAATGTCTTTATAGAGAAAACAGCAATTTTTTAAAAAAAAAAGCGTATCAACTTTATATCATTGAATTGTTATTTGTAAAGATGAACTTCTTAGAAATTATTTTTTCAAATACATAGCTTAACTAGACACTGTTCAGGTTGAACTGATGTTATGTTCTCTTCATTCCTGTTTCTCCTGGAGTTCATAATTCAAATTAGTACTTGGTCAGGAAAGTAAGTCAGACTTTATTCAGATTTAGTATATATACCAAAACTGTTACTGTTATTTTGATAATCATTTTGTAGCACTTCTCCATACATAAAAAATATTTAACTATTGAGTAATCTTCTGTTCATTATTGTAAAATGTGGAGGCTTTCAACTAGGAATATAAGGCTTTTGTTTGATATTGCTTAAGCATTCGGTAGTGACGGGTACTGCATTTGGCTTGAATCTTATGCTAATTTGTATGGCTTTTACAACATAGGATTTTTTAAATGGCTTTTTGTCTGTTTGGAAGACTGGTATAAGCCTGGGTGTGCTGCTAAGTAAATAACTATACTGGAACAGAGTAACCAACTGTACAACAACAAGCTCTCTTAAGCTTACAGGCAGACTGAGACGTTTTTCAACTCTTCCTTCAGAAGCAATGATGAGATATGTGAGCTAAAATAGTGTGTGCAAGCGGCTCACACAGAAATCTGATTTTGCTTTGTTAACTGTGGTGCATTATTTTCTATTACTAACCTTTAATTTTACCTTTATTGAAGGCTGTCCTTTAGGTGTTACTTACAGCATGTTTTGTACAGGTATCAAGTTCGGCAATAAAGTTCATTAAATTTCACATCTGTGAACTGCTTATAAACTCCTTCAGAAATTTAGTCTCTCACTTAAATTTGTAACAGCAGCCTAAAACACCTGAAACACCTGAAAACTAAGGTAGGAAGTCCACATAAAATGACACATTCTCTGTCCCGTGCGAGAGTTAACCGTAATTTCACTACTAATTGTTACTGATAAAAACATCAATACAAAAGGTCTTTCTGTAATGCAGATTAGTTTTTTAGCTATGGCATAAGTAGAACTTGCTTGTCAGAAAAAAAAAAAATGTTATGTAGTCTTTGGACTTTAATCACGCTGGCAAGTTTAGCACTTCTGAACTCATATGTGATACTCAAAATACCTTCCCAGGGCATGTGGGTGCATCTCAGTTCCCAAACCAAGCCCTCAGCTTTGGGATTTCCTTACAATCTGACGGCATGCCTTATGTCTTCAAGCTAGAATTTGACTTGCATGCCTTAACTTTTGGCAATCTTTCCTCACCTTTTCACAACAGACCTTGGCTCCAAAAATAGGGTTAGAAGCTATTTGATTAATTTTTTTCCCCTCATGAAACTGGGACAATAATCCACATCAACATTCACTTCAGGAACCCTGCCTCAGCCGCATGTTAAAATACTGAGTTGAGAGTGCAGATAAATCCACAAACTTTGGGAGCAGAATAGTGTTTCAGTGGTTTGCAGCTTCACCATCTGCCCATGTTAAGACTCTTACAAGAGCTAAAAGACACTTACTTGAAGGCTCCTTAGTGTCTATGTACATGTAAGGGCAGGAGTGACTTGGTTTTGGAATTTCTGCTGTAGAATAAAGTTAAAAACCCTCCGAAGTCCTTCTCCGTCTTACGTGAAGAAAAATTCCATTGCATTCCCTGCATCTGACACATCATTTCAGTAGTAATAAATGAAGTTAAACAATGTAGCTTGCTTTATTTCTAGAAATGCCATCGTTGTACCTTCATGGTCAATATTACTACAGCGTGATGTTGGTAACCTTTTTCCTATACTAAACAGGATCACCAACGTTTGAGAAGCAAAAACAGTGGGTTTTTTGTGGCACGGGATAAAGAACAGACAGTTGAGTGCTGATCATTCACCTTCATCTAAGTTTCTAATAATGAGAAATATTTGGACAATGAGATTGTGTTGACTTTAGACAAATCTTGTTTTCCATTCTAAAGAGTTTGACATATTAGTGAGAATAAATCATAATACTGTCTTGGAACTGTTGTCCCAAGAAAGATGCAGCAAAAATGTAAACCAGGTGCAGTATTGGAAGAAGATATCGCTTCAACTAATGGATAAGATGTTATTTGCTCTTAACTGTAACTTAATGTTACATTAAATCACAAGTGCAAATTTCAAAGCTGGATTGAAATTAAACTGGTTACAGTAAAATTTTGTGATTTGGGATACATTGATGTGTTTACTAAGTGTCATATTTAACTTTTGGGGAAAAAATACAGCAGTTTTGAGTGGGAACTTGGAATTTCTTTTTCTTAATGACAAAGTGAGGTACAGTGTTTTAGCTTGGGAGGCTGTTGAATGGGAATTCAAGGAAAGCTTGTAAGTGGAATGCAGAAGGTAAATAAATGAGTGGGGACATACATGCCTTGTTTCTAGTATTACAGAGAAAAAATGGTACAAAATGCTCTTATGTAATTTATGGTGAGAGTAAGGATAGCTTATTTGTTTCATCATTTTGTTTTTCAGTTGACTTTAAGCCTCATGCCAGCATGGACACTGTCCATCACATGTTACTCTTCGGATGTAATGAACCCTCTTCTACCGAAAATTACTGGTAAGAGTTGCAACTTGCTTTTGTTTTTGTACCTAACTTTTCTTGTGTTAATTGCTTCCACATAAACCTTTTCCAGTGTTGCAATTTCTTGGAAAAGTAGAAAAATTTGGAAGGAAGAAGAAATTTAAAACATTCTAGTCTTTCCACACTTGAAGTGTTTATTTTTTTTTTAACTAACTCCTCTGTAAGGTGGAGAAAAAGATCTGTTTTCTGATTCTTCATGACTAATTGAGTGTCTCTGAGGAGCAGACAGGAGCTATAGTGGGGAGGGTGCCATTGGGTACCAAGAAATCTAGGCTTCCTCTATAGTTGGCTGCTTTTCTGTGTATGAAGAAGTATTATATCAGGTGTCCAGAAGGAAACTGAGTGAAGGGTAAGCTGAAGAAGATTCTCTCTGTCAAGTGGTTTGGTAGTTGACTTGCCCTTCAAAATGTCAAAGCAGTGAGGGCAGAGGGAAGCTTTCAATGCCACTAAAACAGGTGTGGGGAACCAAAGTGTACGAGAATGTGAAGGTGGGCAGGAATTAATGGTCTGTCCAGTAATTTTGCAAGTTTTCTCCAGGTTTTCAAGAGACAGTAGTTTTCAAGGTAGTTTTGCTGACCCTGCAAAGCTTATGTGGCTTATTCTGATCTGTGGAACAATTTTAATACAGATTTTCTGATAGAGTTGTGTAATCACAATTTATCTTTTAAGTATTTGCCAAAAAGGTAACCAGAGCTGGAATTTAGAGATAATAGTATAGTATAATATATTTTCCACAAAAAATATTATTTTAGCATTTCAAATAATCTCTGCATGTTTTTGGGAGATGATCAATATTTTGAACATAAAACAAACTTTCGTCAAAAGTTTTATCTCCCTTCTACCTATCAACCAACAGTTCTAATATTGAAAATGCTGTAATCGTCTTGCAAGAAAAGCAGATGCTTAAGAAGTTCAGACAAAAGTAAAACTATGAAAGCACAGAATTTCTATTGATTTCTTTTCCCAGCAGACAGCTTTTCTGTGTTCTGTTTATTGTATCTTATATGTTAGAAAATACTTTTTGAATAGTTTAATGTGAAAAACATACCAACATAAATCTGTTCCTGTTGTGGCCTTTTAAAACCAGCTTATAACTTGAGTGTCCTGTTTAAAACTGAGTACATTGTACTTGTAGTTTGTTTTGTTTTCATATGTCTGGAAGTAGTTTTATTAGAGCCTTGAAATAATCCATACATGATAGAATTACATTGTTAGAGATTGATCAAGTGCTTGCATTGAGATGAAGTCACGAGATGATGCCTAAGTCACATCTAGCTGATGTTCTGAAGATGTAGGTGAAATGTTTAGTTCCTGAGCTTTCAGATATGAAGAGATCGATCAAAAGCTGGAAAGTCATAAATTTCTTCAAAGCTGAATCAGACTCAAATCCTAGGCTTGAGACTAGGCTTCGGGTAGTTTGAGCCCTCTGGCTGTATCATCACTGTTCCCGGAGAAGAACGATTGCCCAGCAGAAAACTCACCAGTGGCAGTCTGTGCAGCGTTGTTGCTTTTGTTCTTGATTGCTGTACTTAGCAGCTACATGTCAAATGGTGAAACACGTAATTAGTGTTGTATTTAAATCTGGTATTTCCAATTTTTCATATGCAGTTTTCCTACTAGTTTAAATTTGCTAGAGGCTTCCAAACACTAGAACCAATTTTGTTAAAGTAATTCTGACGACTGTGTATTAATGATGAGATCTCTTTGTTATTTTTTAGTTTGTTTCGTTATTTGTTATTCTTTTTGTTACCTGCAGGCTGGTTTGTGAAGTGATGACTTCACTTGCTCTTCCATCTACTAGGGGAAAGAATGGTTGTTTGAGAACTGACATTTGAGAACACCACTATAAGACTTGTTTAGCAAGGATCCTTCCCTTACTGTTTACATGGTCAACATTTTTACATAACCAGTTTTTATTCAATTAAGGCATACCAACATTGATTTTTTGCTTTATTGTAGTTTCTTCATCAGAATTCTGGGCAACATTAGTCAGATGGTTTGTAATCAGTTGTAAGAACATTAAAACATATCAAGTCAAGAACTATTTTTCATACCATCATGATGTGGACTAGGTGTATTATGGAAAAACAGTCGTTTAGGAGCATTCAGAATGCAAGGAGAAAATTCATTTCCCTGAAGCATGAAGTTTTATTCAGGCCAGTTTTTAGTGTGGAGGAATGGGAGAGGGGAAGATACAGCATCTAAGTAAGTCTGTTGGGATTAGCTGCCCTGTGGCCATAGCAGCACTGAGCCAAAATCTGTGACACCACTCTGGCCCGCTGGCTTTTCTGGTGACTTTGATGCTATTCATGCAAATGCCCCTGGCCTTCTGAAAGGCTGTCTAATGGTATGGGACCTGCGCTGGCTCTGCAGAGTGACATGTTCACTGCAACATGGTAGAATCTTTATCTGAACAAACGCTAAAGGGGTGCACAGGTGTTTCTCCCTTCTTGAAGTACCCAGGCCTTTCCACAGAAATAAAGTAGGCTCCCAGGGCTCATTTGCTCAGGTTTTGCTCAGTGCACCAAAAAAAGGTGTAGTGGCTTCTGTTTGTTGATCATAATTGGCCCTAAAAACAGTTCAGCCAGTATGACAAGAAGTTTTGCCTCGGCTGATAAACTGCTGAAATCTAAGTAGCATGCCTGAGCTGATTCATCAAAAGTTCAGATTCTCCATAGATAATCACGAATACACTTGAATGATTTAAAAGAAAATGTTGAATTATTCAGAACTTCTGAGTCTCCTGGCAAGACAGGTCTTGCACTGCGTCAATCCTAACACTGAAATGAGCTCCCATGAATGAGATGATTCATAGAAATAACCTTTATTTAGAGATCAGGCGGGGCAACTTTAAATAGTTATCTAATCTGAACAAATGCGTAAGTACAGGTTGTAGATTACCACCCAGTCATTCCTCTATCAGACTAGCTGCTTCTGTTGTCAGGAGAGCATGGTTTTGGAAGCTTTTGACATCAGTAGTTCAGTAAAGGTCACAAAAGATGTCAAGACTGGTTCAATGAAGTTCTTGTATTTCACTGCTTAGGGGAGAGTGGGAACAGTATAAAGATTTGTATTTCTGACTGTAGTTTCTTACCATTGTCACTGCCCCAGAATGTTCTGCACCATTCAGCTCAAGAACTAAAAATCATCCTTTTTCTTACTCAATTACCTCAATTATCTTTTTTTTACAAGTCTTGGTTAGAATCAATGAGTAGAGTATAACAGAGAAAGAAACAAAAAAAGTTCTTTGTTTTCCTAAACAATGCAAATATCCTAAAAGGATAGCCAAATACTGATCTTGCTGACATAGTGAAATATTTTGCTTTCAGCCTAGGTAGTCAGTCAAAAACCCAGTGCCATTAAAAAACTCAGCTCCTGAGCTTACCTAAGATTGAGGAGAATGGATTTGGAAAGTCCAGGAGGGTTTGCAAAAAACAAACACCTGGGAAACAGTCAGTAAGCTCTATTTCCATGTCCTTCCCTCCCCGCCTTCCCCCCAAATTTTGACAACAGTCAAAATTAGTTGTTAGTACAATCCTGTATAGTATGCAGTTATAATCCATTTTTAAGGTATTCTGTGCTACTCATTCTGTTAAGAATCTCATTATTTTTTGCATGTAAAGAAGCTATGAATTTCAGTGATTGTTTAATTTTTTTTATTTGTTTGTAAATTTAGACTTCTTACCTAGCTTCCTGCTTTTAAATCTGTTCATCTTAACTCTTCTTTGTAATCTCCTCTAGGTTTGTTCTTTTCTGAAAACTTGATGTTTCAAGATCAGCATTGATGGCTAAATGAGAGGGTTGACCATTTCTTAAGCATAATGAAAGAGCAATGTGTGTATTTCATCTTTCTTCCCTGCAGTCTTCCCCCTCCATCGGCCAGTGTCTCAGGAGGAAAGTTTGGAACAGCCTATGTAGTTTTTTTTTACCTAGCTAATGTGGTCCTAAAAAATACCGTGGTATAAACAAAGGCTAGCTGGCCCAGGGTGTGGTGGTGAAGCTGCGACTGTGCTTGTGGTTTCTGCTGCTGTTCCTCCTAACCAATCTCTTCAACGCATTTCCAAACTGTGCAGGTCAATACCTGGTTAGATCCATAAAGTCTTTTGGTTTTTTTAGATTGTAGCAGTTGAAAGCTGTGCAGCTTTTACCTGCAGCTATATGAATCGTTAGTCGTGAAACATTTCACTTACCCTGAAATAAGTTTTGCTTGTCCATTGGGGCATGTTTAAAGGGGGAAATGACCCAACTGGTAGTTGTGAAGGTCTAGAAATATGTGTTATAAGCAAAATTAATGAAAAGGGAGACGTGGCATGTTCCCTTTTCTCTTGGTGGTCTGATGATTATGGCAATGCTTTCTGTCAGAAGAAAACGCAGCAGCTATATTGCAGTAAGGCTCTCTGGGATCACAGAAACGTGTAATGTCCCGCTGAGGTGGTTTCCCTGTGTGCCAGAAGAACTGGTTATCCCTGGGAGAGCAGCCTGGAAAGCATCGTCGTCATTTGTTCTGAGAGGTGGCACATATGGCTCAGGCATCCTTAACAGAAACATTACTGAGCCTGCATCACTAAAAGTCCTGGTCTTTTATGCTTTTATACTCTTCCTCACACTGTGTGAGACTCTATTTTCCCAGTATTTAAGGTGACTGACACCATACTTTATGTGTACAAACATTTTCCCAGGTCTCATTTTACCAGCAATAATTAACAGAGAAGGGGCTGTACCATTTTGTTTTGGATTGAAACCTTGGCATAAGTATCAACCTTCGTTGTATCTGTCTTGGATCAGTTGATGTAGTCTGAATAGTTTCAGGTTGAGGCTTTCTAAAAGTCATACCTATGTATGCTGCACCTCTGGAATGACTTCTACGCTCTCTGCTCAGTGCTGCGATGCTTTGCCACTGAAGAAGGTACAAATACACTCTGTAAATAACCCTTTTCCCTAACAGAGGATTGAGTGGGAGAAGTGGCTTCTAGGTGGGTGTTTGGAAAGCCCCTCAGTGTCCCTTGTTTGTTTGTCTGTGTATATCATCCTGTAGCCTACACCCACATACAGCAGTCAGCGCCCTCTTGGATGTGGTCCAAGAGGTCCCACATTGTGCTGTCCGTGTGACCTGTGTCTGACTGGCCTTTTACAGATATGGTAGTGTCTGTGCCCTGAGTTTATCAGTTCTTGCAGATTCAAGGTATCTAGAGCTTAACAGTCCTTGGGCATCTTTCGCGCTCCACCCTTACTGTCACCTGCAAGGTGTTAGCTGCAGAGGCTAGGGACAACTCTAGAGCTCTCAGTTATTGTAAGTGTTTGTGACCTGTTTGTGGTCTGTAACCTGGCAAACACTTCCCCCCCCCCGCCCCTTGGGTTTTTTTTTTGGTATGTGTGATTTTTCTGTTTATGAAAAATAAGAAATTGTGCAGTGGAATAAAAATTAGCTTAAAGCAGTGAGCTTGTATTAAGTACAGGGAAGAGCACGAGTGCCTCCTACCTGTTGGCTTGTATACAGCTTCCTGTCACCTTTTTTTGTCGATGATTTTTAAATTAATTTTAAATATCAATTTTGACTTAAAGCTTTGATGTCTTGTGGGTTTTTTTCTGCTTTGTGCATGAGTCCTGTCCCTCTGTGTAAATGTGGCAGCCATTGTCATTTTGTGACACTTGAGCTAATAGTGCTAGAAAATTTCATATGGTTCATTCTCAGAAAAGGTTCCTTTATTTTTTTCATCACTGGCTACTAGGCTGGCAGGGACTATCAGAACTGTGTATGGTTTTGACCCTGTCTGCCTAACACTATCTTAAGGCAGAGGGAGAAAAAAAAAGAAGATGGAGGATCTAATGATATCCGGGAAAGCAGTCTACATTAAAAGAACTGTGTTTAATCAAAATACATCCAAAAACATCTTCATAGATCTTAAAATTAGTGGTTTTGCATGTAATTCGCCTGCCCTTTTCTGATTTGAAATTTAAAAAATTATATTCCTTTTTGTTTTCTTCCCTCATATTTTTAGGGACTGTGATGAAGGAACATGCAAAGACAAATCTAATATTTTGTATGCTTGGGCAAGAAATGCTCCACCCACCAGGCTACCCAAAGGTATTGTGCCTTTAATGTGAAGTTCTTGTGTACAGGGGCAAGGGAGAGAAGAGGTTGGAATTAAGCACCTGACATATCTAGGAACCTCCTATAATATTTTTATTATGTCTAGTTGATAGAAACTGTATAAACATCAACCTCATAAACTATGACTACATTATGCTAGCTATTACACTTGGGTTTTTTTGTCACCCTGTTTACTGTAAACATTATGGCTTTCAGTAGGGGCAAAAAAGGCTGAGGGAGAGATAACGGTCATAATATAATGCTTTATTTTTATATAGCATTAATCTTGCATTTCCTACTATATGTTATTGGAAGGGTACTATTTATATATCTTTCAGTAGCACACAACCTGCATTAAAATATTTTTGTGTTTGGGAAAGCACAAACAGGTTCAATCTAAACATTGAATATTTTCTGGTCTTAAGTATACTTGACAAATTTATGTGCTTTTCATTTCTTGATGCTTTGATGCAGTTGAGCAACATGTTTACATACCCATTTTTTGTGTGATAGATGACTTTTTATGCTACTTGAAGTGTTACATCTGGAAGACGGGGAGAAGTCGTTCTTTCTAATAACAACTAAGGGTCCTAGAAATATCTACCACCTATATAGCCTCAGTCTGAACATGCCTTGACTTCTAAAAATTTTTTTCATTTATCTTTTACTGCCTCTTTTCATAACCAGGAGCAGTGCACAGTATCATGAGGAGGTTTATTTTTAATAATCCGTTTACATACTTACCAGCATGAATGTTACTTGATTTGGTTATCAGAATGTCAAGTTTAAAAAAATGTTGCCTGGAGGATTCTATGGAAGCCTGGTATTTGCTTTGCTGTTAAACCCCAACTAGTAATAATTTTCTTGTCTCTAAGCTGTCCATAAATACAAGGTTTGCGGGAGGGTCATAATGATATTACCTTTGTGCAGAGAGGCTGCAGTCCCATTTATAAGTAGGCTTTGCTGTGGTCAGTGTTTAATCTAGTGGGATTCACTGGCCGAATAGGAAGAAATTGCTTTCTCTGCTTCTTTTGAAGAGTGTTCATTGTAGAATTGGTTTAAAGAAATCCCTTTTGGTAACGGTGATACTTTGCAATTTCATTATTTCAAATTCTTCCATTTTCTTCTGTGCCTGTGCTTACTTCTGTCAATAAATAACATAGCTTCATAATTTTCACAAGATTTTTTCTGCATACAATATTAATTTACATCTCAAAATATTTTACTGCAGATCTTTTTATCTTTTCATTTTCAGTGTCTTCTTAGTAAGTCAGTGATAATCAGTTTGTATCATTCACAGGTTGTATGAGAAATGAAAGTTCTACCAAATCCTACAAGGATGGCAAAATGTGATTTGTTTTTTTTATATATAGTTGTATATATATGTCAAATCTGTATTCATATTCTTGGATTGAGAGAATTCTCTGCCTAAGTTCATGAGTAACTAAGTTATGGTCCTAGCTTCTTAGTCTGTTTGGGAACGTGTTGTGACGGTGGTTTTCAGGACAATGTTTTCTTCACCAGTGTCTCAGTGAAATTTTCTACACCTTCACTCTAAGCCATTACAGTGATTTGGGTTTTTAGATATGGTCAGCAGTGATGAACCATCTTACGTTTTATTGTTTCTGAAACCAATCTATTTTCCTTCTCTTAGGTGTTGGATTCAGAGTTGGGGGAGAAACAGGTGGCAGATTTTTTGTGCTCCAGGTACATTATGGCGATATTAGTGCATTTAGAGGTATGTATTTTGGAAATTTGTTCTGCAAATTATATCAGTTACAGCATCAAAAATATTTACATTACTATATTACATCTGGTCCATCCCCCCCCGCTCAAGCAGGGCCACCTACAGCTGGTTGCCCAGGACCGTGTCTGGGTGGCTTTTGGTTATTTCCAATGATGGAGGAATGTTATTTCCACAACCTCTCTGAGCAACCTGTGCCAGTGCTTGGTCACGGTCACAGTGAAAAGTGTTTCCTGATGTTCAGTCTCAGTTTGTGCCCATTGCCTCTGGCCCTGTCACTGGGCACCACTGAAAAGAGCCTGGCTCTGTCCTCTTTGCACCCTCCCTTCAGGTATTTTTGTACATCGATAAGACATCCCCCCCGCCCCCGATCCTTCTCTTCTCCAGGTTGAACAGTCGCAGCTCTCTCAGCCTTTCCTCAGAGGAGAGATGCTCTAGTCCCTTCATCATCTTTGTGGTCTTTCCTTGGACTCTCTCCAGTACGTCCATGTCTCTCTTGTACTGGGAAGCCCAGAACTGGACACAGTACTCCAGGTGTGGCCTCACCAGTGCTGAGTAGAGGGGAAGGATCACCTCCCCTGACCTGCTGGCAATGCTTTGGCTAATGCAGCCGGGGATACCATTAACCTTCTTTGCAGCAAGGGCACATTGCTGGCTCATGTTCAATTTGGTGTCCATGAGCCTCCCCAGGCGCAGGACTTCGCACTTCCTTCCCCTTGTTGAACTTCATGAGGTTGCTGTCAGCCCATTTCTCCAGCCTGTCCAGGTCCCTCTGGATGGCAGTATGACCCTCTGGCGTATCAGCCACTCCTCCCAGTTTGGTGTCATCAGCAAACTTGCTGAGGGTGCACTCTGCCCTATCATCTAGCTCATTAATGAAGATGTTGAACAGGACTGGACCCAGTATTGACCCCTGGGGTACACCGCTAGTTACTGCCCTCCAACTAGACTTTGCACCACTGATCACCACTCTCTGGGCCCAACCATTCAGCCAGTTTTCAATCCACCTCACTGTCTGCTCATCCAGCCCAAATGAAATTTGGATTTCATTAATGCACATTGAGATATCGGTGATCTAAGATTTTTTGGGACAAGATTAATTATTTTTTTTTAAAATGTATATTTCATGTTGTACTTTGTTCTTTAAAACTAAAATGCCTTGTTCTGACACCTTTGAGATGCATGAATTCTTACTTTTACTCTGTGAATCACATGCGGTGTGGAGTTTTTGGATTAGGGCCTCTCTGGCCTTCAGGAACAATAAACCTGTGGGTTGTCATTCTCTTGGAACTCAGCTGCTATACATTACTGATTAGGATTTAAATGAGAATGTGAAGATCCTCATGGGCTAAGTGATAATCAAAATGTTGGACTTGAAAGAAGAAGGAGGAAGTCAGCTGAATAATAACAAAAAATTAAGGGAGGAATATGCATTACACAAATAGTTTGAGCTATGTCCATGGCCTCTGAATCCTTCCATGGTACCATGGTAAATGATCCACAGATTGTACTTGGTTTTGAACAGAGAAGTTACCCTGTAGTTGGCAGCTTCCCAGTGCCATGCAGCCTGTCTTCTGTAAACTTCTGGCAAGATTTTGGCAATATGCATCTAGATTTTTCAGCAGCACTGTCTGAAGTTGAAGGTATGGCTTCTACCATGACATGAAGATATTATGTAGCATAATGGCAATAATGCTAACTGAGGAGGAGGAGGAAGGAATAAACCAAGTGTGCCAGCACTCTTTAAATGGAGCGCATATGCAAATATGCACAACTGAAGTTGAAAGAATTGATTTTCATGAGACAGTTCAGATGGACCCGTACTGCCCATGAGATTCTTTGCCTGCTAAAATCCTGAATAATTAAAGTTACAAACCTCTAAAGAGAGTATGTTAGTTGAGAGCCTGCTCTTCATTATTGCTTGGGGACAGTAAGAGTTCTCACTGCTCATGTTCACTCTTAAGTATAATTTATGTGTATGCAGTTATTAAAAAAAAAAAGAAACAAATGAGATCAGTAACCTCCATTGCACGTTAGTTGAGGATGTGTTTGGAAATTTTTATTAGTAAATTAACTTGGTAGTCAAAGCTTCTACTCAAAAAATCCCCTTGCCCACTTAGAGAAACTAGAGTGAAATAAGTTAGCACCCGAAATTAAAACTTAATTTTACACTAACACCCCCCCTGCAGCAGACTTCTGTATTTTTTGCCTAGAAGATCTGTGCAGGACTTAGAATAATCAATGTCATAGATACAAGCCTGCAAAATTATGAAAGTTTAAGAAGTGTGAACTGATAGAACTATAATTTAGGAGATGATACTAGTGTCATGTACTGTTTCAACAGTTAAAGAGTATGACAGAATGCCCTGTTTTATTTCAGTGCCTTTTACTTGGTAGTCTGATATCTTATTTTTAAAGTGAAAAATAACCTCCCTTTTCTGTCATTTTAGTGAGAAAAAGATGTTTTTAATGTAGTCTGCCTGTGAAAATTCCAGTAGAGAAAAATATAATTTAAATCTAATAATTTAAATGTCCTAAACCTTGATGGTGGTGTTCAAGCATATTCAATGCATAACTTTGACTAGTTTTTACAGATATTTAGATTTTTTTAAACTTCAGGAATGACCTAAAGGGAGCTTTTTTGTATGAATGAGATGTCTGTTGATAACTGTGGCTTGTCAAAGTGTAAGAATATAGTCATTACAGTTTGTATGTAAGCACATGCAATTGTTGGAACTCAGAATAGAGGACAAATGATGAAATATACTCAGTTAACCTGTTATGCTTTCAGTAGCACATCAAAGATTCAGAAACATTGTTCAGAGTTTAATTTTCTGACTTACAAGTCATTGCAAATATTTGGCTTGAGGTAGTAATTATTTATGTATTAGCACCCAATTCTACTTTCTATCAATTTTTAGGGAAAAAAATGTCATAGTTAAAATTTATCAACTCTCATTTTCAATTATTTGCAAAAAGGATATTTCTTCATTCCATTAACCAGTCATTAAACAAATTATGCTTTCCCTCCCTCCTTAGCTATAATCCAGAGCTAAGTATTCATATTTAGATATGCACTTTATGCTCAGATATCAAAATAAAGCTTATTGTATCTTGTCTAAAATACACATAATTAAAAAATAATCTGGAAAACCAAAAGTAAATTCTACAAAAAAACTGGGGAGAATGTGCAAAAAGCCGTCTTAGAAAAACAGTAATTGCTCTATTAGACTTTCTTCACTTTTTATATTGCAAAAGCAAAAATTATTATGGTTTGGAGTTATGGTTGATAGTAGATACAGATATGTAACAAGTAAAACGTCAGAAATTGGTCTGCCTTTTTTATATATTTGTAAGTGTTTAGGGTTCAGATTCAAGTAAAAGTAAATCTAGCCATCTTTAGATCTATAAAGGCACCCAGTCAACTTTCAGTTTGGGCTGTAGGGATATGCAATGCAGTTCTCACACTGTTCTTGATTTATTCTTCCATATAAGTGCCTTCAGACCTGATTTTAAAAAATGTGGGGTGTTTTTCAATCCCTAGAATTTGTTTTTTCCTGCCCTCCCTATAACAAAGACTGATGTTTCTAACCCACCATACTGTTACCTTAGACCTTTCCAGCACATGTGAGAATATAGACCTTATCCCCAAGAATCAAAGTAATTAAAAGTTATCAATAATCTCTTTTAACTTGTTCTGTAGGAAAGGTAATCACATTCTATCATTTTCTATTTGTGTAACTGTTGCATTTTTTGAAGCAATTAATAATTTTTGTTAGTATGCTTGGAGCAAACTTTTGGGGAATTCTTTAATTTTTGTTCAACTTTGGCTCCTTTCTTACTCCCTTTCTTGTTCCCGCTCTTGTCTTGCATAAGGCACACACCTTTTAACTTGTTCTGTAGGAAAGGTAATCACATTCTATCATTTTCTATTTGTGTAACTGTTGCATTTTTTGAAGCAATTAATAATTTTTGTTAGTATGCTTGGAGCAAACTTTTGGGGAATTCTTTAATTTTTGTTCAACTTTGGCTCCTTTCTTACTCCCTTTCTTGTTCCCGCTCTTGTCTTGCGTAAGGCACACATATCTGCGTTCTCAACTCCTTCTCCTAACCCCCACTTCTTCACTGAGAATAGATTTATTTCTTCCTGCTATCATTCCCTACAAGACTTATGTTACCCACATTACATATAATAACACAGACATACCTGCTTTTGTGAGGGGGGGTGGGTTTCTTAGTGTTGGGTTTTTGTTTGGTGGGGTTTTTTTTTTGGTTGGGGAGAGTAATTAATTTTTGCTACTAAGCTGGTAGATGTCCTAAAAATAATTGTTTTCTTCATAAGCATATGAATTGTAAGCTGTCATTTGAGTTCTGTTCTTATTTGAACCCTGGATTCAGTGTGCTTCTCTTTGATAACCAGAAGGCTTAATGTTGGTGTCTTGAATAAAATTAATGTTGCATATTCCCAGTCATTCATGTCTATGATATATTATGATATCCTTTCAGCAAATCAGTCATCTGTGACCTTTACAAGGTATTTATTTGTTAAAAAATTTATATCGGACCAGGATCAACAATTGTTTGTCTCCTTTCTATTTGGAAAGTAAGTTGTGAAAATGGCACTGGAAAATGGTACTTGAATTCTACATGTTACTAGATTTTTAAAAAGAATTTTGCTGAATTGATTTTGGTTGAGTGAACAGATGAGTAAGAGCAAGCACCTTGACTCTCATGAAAAAGACAAATTCAGCTAGTGTTCTTTTATGTATCAAATATTAGGTATCAATATTGAATGCAACATACTGAATTTGTCTCTTTCTTTACCAAGACTTCAAGTTCATTTTTGTGCTGCATGTCTTTGTCTTTTTGAATATAACTTGTATAAAGTTACTTCCCAGTGGGCATTAGCTTTGGAATTGCCTTGCTTAGAGGTTGTGCTCCAGCTTTGAGGCTACTTCTTATCTTTAATGAGGCAATGCCAGTTCTGATATGTGGAGATTCTGGTACAAATCAAAGGGCTGAGTTTGAAATAACAAGGGGTTTGGAGCTTCATAAAAAGCACCACTCTATTACAGTGAAAGCTTTTAAGTATTCTAGTAGCCATGTATGAGTGCTATACTGTTCGTATTAAATATTAGAAATAGAGCAATGAAGAAACTGAATAAATAGTTTGAACAGTCTGCTCTATAATTTAAAATCGGTGTACCCAGACTGCAAAGAAAATAGGTTTTGAAGAGTGTTTATTTTTCTAAATCTGAGTAAAAAACCACAGAATTTTAAGTATCTAGGAAGCCCTAGAAGTCTCAACTTCTCTGGCAGATTATCGTACGTGTAACTAAAGAGTTCAGGATTGTAGATCTGGATAGACAGACTGGCAGGAGGCCTGTCAGACTTGCATTGGAAGTTTTACCAAAATCAGCCTACAGAAAGAGAGCGTTTCTGTTTAGGATAATTTGATTTCTCAGCTATGAGTGTTTCATTTGACAAACTGTATTTCTAGTATTTGAGATATTTCTCCTAGAAAACATGATTAACAGGAGTAGCATAGGTGATTCATTTTAACTAATTTAAGTGTTTATTTGCAGTTAGAATTATCATTACAAAGTTGTCATGTACATTTTTTAAAACAAATTATGTATTTAAATTCTGAAGCCAGTGTTAGGCTTTAACATGCACCATTGATTTTGTTTGACATAGGTAAAAAAAAGCAGGGAATATTTAATATGATTGTGTTGTATTTGCACACCACACAAAAGGCAGTCATAAGCACAGCTTCTAGTTTCATATGAGTTGGAAACTCTGTATGGACAATTAGCTTTGATTTGAACCTGTTTCTGAGGTATATAAAAATGCATTTCCAGTCTTTGCCACACAGCAAATAGTAACTACTTTGTCCCAGAGCAGTGCTCATTTGCTGAATAGCTGAAAAAAAGAAATCAAAGTACTTAGGTGAGCTGGACTGACAGACTGGAAAGGAGGCTTTAAGATTTTGTTTGGTTTGTGCATTTTTTAAGGATATTTTTGCTTAGGTCACACAGCGAAGCTTGAAAAGAGTTTGCACCAGGAACCGGCTTGGCCTCACTACAGTCAGCGTTCTTGGGGGGAGGGTTCAGCAGCTTTGAGTGTTTCAAGGAGGTGGGCTGTAAGGAAGGAGAAGCAAGGAAACAGCATTTTCAGCATACCCCTGTAGTTGTTAAAAAAATGTTTAGCTCAGTCATGGCTAATATAACCACAGACAAAACTATAACGCACTGTAGGAATTTCTCAAAAGTCTAGACCAATGTATCCATCCGTTATTTTACTCTTGACACACCAGTGCAGATCAGATTCTTGTGCCAGAAATTGATTTATGTTTCTCCCGATACTGATTAATATGATTGCTTTGTATAATAGTAATAATAACTTTCCCACTGTCTTCAGTTCATTTTGAAATTGCTCAATTTAGATGAAAATATTGAATGAAAATTTTTTCAATACTTTAAAAATTTAAATAGTGTGAAAACTTCGATATTGGCAAACTGAAATATATTGGAGTCATTTCCCTCTCCCGACACGCTATTTTTAAAAGAGACATTATGACATAGTAAGGGTTAGATTTTCCAAACTTGACTCATGTTTGGCATATGACAGGTTTGGTTTTATTGTTTTGGGATAGTTTCTCAGCAGTGTTTAAAAGACAGGATGGTGATGTTTTCAACTGCAAATTGCAAAACTGACAGACATAAAACTACTGATTGCATTTTAAATTTTTAAATTTTAAATTTTATTACTTTAATAAAGTAAAATGTTCCGAGAGGAAGCAAGTATTTCCCAACTTCCATTAAAATTTATGTAGTGCAAACTTTCTAACAATGTAAAATTTATTAAAGCTGAGTTCTGCAGCATCACCTGAATAGCCAAAAATTTAGGAAAAAAAAAAATTAATTTGAAACAAGGAAGGTGGGGCAAAAGAGATTTCATGAAGACCTTTATAGCAAATATAAAGGTATTGAGATTGTAAGTGAAGCTTCCTACAGTGAAGAGTAGAGGAGGATGAACAGTATATACATATCTTGAACTTTTTCTAAAACCATGGACAAAGAATTTAATTTCTCTTTCTCTTGAATGTTTTCCTACCATTCCCCTACTTTTTTCCTAATAGCTTAGTCTTTCTGGTGCTTTTGGATTCATGACTTGACCATTTGAAAGCAACATTTGTTATCTGTGATTGAAAACTAGCGCTTATTCTGGCATGGCACAACTTCAGTTTTTCTTTCCATCTTTAGGCAGTGCTGACCATATCTTGACTTCATCATTTTTTCCCTTATCTACTCTAACTTAGTCTTTTATTTGGTCCTGTCCCTGCTCTCTCCTTGAACCTTTTCTCCTCTTTCTTCACCTCTCTCTCTGCTACCCCCTGCAAATGACTTGCCATGTGGTGAATGTATTTATGGAAAGATTTTTTTATGTATTTATTTTTGAGAAGTAAATAAAAAAAAAAATTGCAAACTATATTTTAAATGTGTTTTAAAGACTGTACTTTAAATTGGAGAATTTTTATCTTAAAGTTTAGATTAATTTTTCAGTGTCTACTGTTTTTCTGTACAAATATGCATGTTTGCATAAAAATGATACATAAGAATGTATGTTATTAGACTGAAAATATCTATTTTCTACAATATATTGTTTATTTGGCTGTTTTGTAGAACAGAGAAAATGTGGGTGATACAGTGACAGTAACTGGCTGACTGGCTTTGCGTTTTGTGTGTGCATGTGCGTAGTCTTAAAGTACTTCTACTGTAATTGCAAGTGAACTTTGTCAGTACTCTGCCAAACCCATACTCAATCCTTTATACAGAATATAGGTACTGAACTCTCTGTGTTTGAGGCAATATTACATGTAGCTTAAAGACAGTCAGAAATTCCATCTGTATTGAATGGGTATGCTTTTGTTTCTGCATTACCAATTGAATTTTCAGCTGCTTTCCTTCTGATTCATCACACTTCGTTTCAAAAATTCTCATGAGACATGCTTTCCAAACATTCAATGCAACTACAGTAATGGGTAGTCTTGATGAAAGACCTACTGTTCTATTTTTTCTTTTGCGTATACAGTGAAGACTTTCCTTTTTTGTTGTTGTTTGTAAAGGTACAACTGTGATTTACTGATTCAGATTTTTAAATACAAAAGTGTGTGATTTACTGATTCAGATTTTTAAATACAGAAGTGGTTTTTGGGACACACAGAGCTGGAGAAACTAAGTATTCTCATATGCCATGATGATGAGCATTATGAGAACCTAGTGAAATTGGGTTAGCAACTTTTTCACTTGCATGACATATGTACTAATTTATACATTCTATAAAAATAGTGACTGTCTACTTTGTGAACATATTGAAAGTAAGTTCTAGTATCAATGGTGGTAAAAAACAAACTGAATATTATCCCTTGATAATGAAATGTGGTGTGACTAAAACAGCTAATGTTTGAAAAACTGAACTGATACTTTTTAATCTGTAAAGTCTCCCCATTTTGTCCCGCTCTAGTCATTATCCTTTCTTCTGTTCAAATGCACTGCTTTTTTCAGTTCGGAATCTAGCTACTGATGGGAGAAAAATCTCTCCCAAGTTACTCTTGTGAGCAGATCCTTAACTACTCTGTTCTCCTTCTTACCTGAAGCATATACTGTTAGAAGGTATTTTTTCAGCATTTTCTGTTTACTTGCTTTGGAGTTATATCCGTCTTCTTACTACAGCTATTTTTGGTATAAACATAAGAAAAGGAAACTTTCTTGAAAAAGAACAAAGATTGAAATCCCAGATCACCAACTCAAATTGAGCAACTATATCAAGACAATAGTATCTTTAAATTAAAATGTCAAACATATTAGATAATGCTGATACAGTACATTAACAAATGAATTAACTATTTTTACTGTCCTTCTAGGATATCCAATGTTAAACAGAGCCACTGTCTGTATTGGTATCTCAAGTTCACCTGTTGACTTTATTACAGGGATTTCTTGCTGCTTGATTATTAATGGCAAAAATCATTACTTTTCCACAAATCTTCCATTATTCTAACATTTGTCAAAATACAAATTTGTTTGAAGCAAACCAACTTTTCCTGCTATTGCAAAAATGACACTGTTTCATCTCCCAGATGCTAGTTCATAAAGATCTGCAATTTCTAGTACCAAAAAGAGCAGTTAGTTTTTCATCCACTGGAGTTTTGCTCTATATTAGGATTTTGCTACAAATGCAGCACTGTGATGTTCAGGTTTGTGCAAATTTGAGTAATGTTTCCATGGTATGAAAGTTTTACTGCAAACAGTAAGATTAAAACTTATTTTGTCTTCTGGTATTTTTTACACAGCAGAAGAATGTTATTAATGTGGAATAATTTCACATGGGTTCAGTTGCTAATGATTAAACTGTTTTGTGATTTATGCAGATAAACACAAGGACTGCTCTGGTGTAACTTTACATCTGACACATCAAAAGTAAGTATCTTTAAAAATACTTACCTATTAAGATTTTTTTCATCAGAACAGAAGGCATGGAAACCTCTCCTTTAGATTCCTTTGAAAACATGTGAAATAAAAATAATACATACTTCACAATATTAAGAATTTTGAAGCTATGTGTCATCTGTTGGCAAAAATTTTTGTTTCTGCTAAGAAACTTGATGAAATGGTGCTACCAGTACTGAGTTAATCCAGCTTAAGAGCTTCATATTTAGAAATCTGAGACAAGGACGGCAATTATGTAGATGACTGTATCGTTCTATTTCACATACTTTGTAGAAGATGCTTTAAAAATTGTAGCTCAGTATGAAAAAAAGGAGGGAAAGGGAAGTGCTGTGTAACAGCTTCTTTCTCAGTAGACCAGTTTCAGACATAATCCAACATTTAGAAATTAATGATGTTAAATGGTATTGCATATCATGTCACTTGCAGTCAGGTTTTACAAAGGACTTGTTTAGCAGAGCTTGGGTTTTGAATTGCAGGCAGCCTTTGATTGCTGGAATGTATCTTATGATGTCTGTGAACACTGTAATACCACCAGGCGAAAAAGGTGAGTCATAATTCTACAAAGTGATTATATAATTTCAGCATCTGATTTATTTTCACTGCTCATTGTGGAAGAAAATTTAGCAGAGGCTTGCTGAATTGTAGATGGACAAATTAATTGCTTAATTAAACAAATGATGAAAAAAATAGTTACAATTTTAAAATTGTATCATATTACCCAATGACTATATCTGCAAAGGCAATCAATGTTGTAGAAAACAATGTTGTACAAAACAATAATGATCTGTGCAATACTGAAGTTTCTAGGATTCTTAAGAGTATTTCTTTGATTTATTTTTGTCTTAATATTTTACAAAAGAAGTCCTACCTGTTTTCTTATTTCCACCCTCCCCCAAAAAAAACCATAAAATTTTTTTTACTCTTCTTCATCTGCATTTGTCATTCATGCTATTTGTGATTTACTAAGAGTTTAGTTTTAATAAATGAATTTCTACCAGTAAGGAGCTGCTCTTTGAAAATTTTATTTCTGTGTTCCTAGTTGGTTAAAAGGTCAAAATGCTGAAAAAACATTGTAAAAGAAAGTTTCCAGTTTCTATTCAGAATCCTACTCAGTGGATTTGATCTGAAACTCAGCTTGGATAGCCCCAATATCATTTCTTCAAGCTAACATGGAATATTCTGTTTTATAGAAGTTGAACACTGACCTTACATTTTCCTATGCTATACCGGAATTTTAAATTAGATATCCAAGAACACCATTTGTCCCATTTACAGTTAGCTGCCTAAATATGATGAGGTGGTCAAATGCTCAACTGACTCCCAAGTGTTCGGTGAATTCAGCAGCTTGAAATCTTTTTAATTTGAATTGAAACTTAACATATTTTGCTCTTCAATATGAAAACATATCAAACTGATTCCCCCCCTGCCCCAAAATATTTGACCAACGCAGAAATTTACTTTGTTAGCTGGAGGGGTGAGGAAGAGGGGAATAAAAACAGTTCTGTGCCTGTTGATAACTGCCTTCTCATGTTCAATCAAATTTGCAGTTCTTAAGTAAAGCATGAACGAAGAATGCAGCCAGTCCCCAGATGCCTCTCAGAGAGGCATCGGCAGAGGAATTTCTCTGTAGGCTCTTCCTTAGCTACTGTTACTGCACCTAACACAAGTACTAGCCTGCAGACATTGTCTGTGCAGCACTTCTCTGCCAAAGTCTGCATCTAACCCTAAATTTTTAAGATTAGGCCTAGAACTATAAGATCTTAAAATTAAGCCTTCATTATAAATTGTATCAGTTTAGAATTGTATCAGTTTATTTTAATTTTCTCCTGAGTAGACTATTTACCATAGCTATGTTTATTTTAAGTGTCCCTCAACATAGTCTGTAAGCAAATGTATTACTTTACTTCTTTAAATAGCAGTAGTGTACGCTGGAAAAAATGCTACTGAGTTTCAGCCCCATTTTGTATGTACATCATCACAGAAACTAATTTTCAAGTGACTTGTGCTATATTTTATTAGTTTTTCTTTACAGATGTCTTGAGATAGACACTGCAGAAATATGATACTATCCAGTATCTTTTGAAATTGTCTGTTGTCCTGTGTAGGTATATCTTTTGTAAACTGCTTTCACACTGAATGAAGTACAGTAGTGTAACTTTTCTCTGATAAATAATGTGTTTTTCTTTGTTTATTGCCATCTTATCTTAACAGTGGTTGATGCAGACATTGCCTGCCATTACAAAAGGTTTCCAATGCACCTTTTTGCCTACAGAGTTCATACACACAGACTAGGTAAGAGTTTTATTGCAAGGAATATCAAATATTTAACAGAAAAATGCTGACACTACAACATATTTTTTTAGAAGTATATCTCACGTTCACATACATATTGGTATCTTACAGGTAAAGTAGTGAGTGGATACAGAGTGAGAAATGGTCAATGGACATTGATTGGTAGACAGAGTCCACAACTACCACAGGTTGGTTGTTTTTTTAATTCTAACTGTAAATTTTAATTATCTTTATTTAAAACTGAGAAGCTGAATTGGCAGTCATGTACCCAAGGATTTGCGTCATGGTGTTTCCACTGGCACATGTTATTGTGCCACTGGAAGCGTCATGGTGTTTCCACTGGCACATGTTACTGTGCCACTGGATGTGAATACTGCCAAGTATTATCATGATTATTTTATGATGCAAAAACTGTTCTGAAATTACTTTTCAGATGTGTAGCACTGTCATTCTCGTGAGTGTGTATATTGACGTAAATAATATGAGATGCTTTCGCTAATTATGGTGAATCATCCTCTCTTTCAGGCATTCTATCCAGTAGAACGTCCTGTAGACGTTAGCTATGATGATATCCTAGCAGCTAGATGTGTGTTCAGTGGTGAAGGCAGAACTACAGAGACACATATAGGGTAAATTTTCTCTATTTGCTCCATTTCCTAACCATTTTTTCCCAAGGTATTGGTTATGTGTAGAAATGTATTTGTTTCATGTCTTCTTCCAAGATAATTCTAACAAACTGTTAAATTCTGCCAGAATGGCCTGTTTTGCTGTCTAGTTTGCTAAAGATTTAACTCTACACAATGTTCATTGCCTTTACTTAGGTGAATAATCACCTTGCTGAAGTGTTCAGAACATTTCTCAGGTGAAGCTATGCTGCCAAACACCTTACTCAGATGTTGGGCTGTTCTGCACTTAGAGAAGGATTTAGAATATCAATTCTAAAATATGTATTTTTTAATACGTTGAAGTTATTGACTGTTTAAAACCAAATAATAAAGCGTCACAATTTCTCATTATTTCAGAAAGAAAATTTATGGAAACTTATAAAATTCTGATAGATTTTGACCCATCATAAAATCTAACCTTAAAAATTTGGAATAATGTACCAGTTATTAAAATGCATAAGAATTTTAAGCTGGGTATATGGAAAGATAAACAGCCAAAATAAATTAAAGGAAAGTTGTTTAAATCTTGGAAAGTGTTGCCCATCAGGGCAGTTGTCTTGCTCCCATTCAGAATGACTCGTCGGTCCAAAAGAAATATTAAAAGAACCTTTGAGTTCCAGATATAAACACTGAAAAAATGGGAAATGCAAACATGAAAGGAAAGCTGTGAAATAATACATATCTGAAAAGGATCAGTTCAGGTCTTCATGTTCACTTTCCCGTCTCTATACTTAATTTTCTGCCTGTGTTTTTGTTTTTTCTTAAACTAGCTGAAAAAAAGATCTTAAATTCCTTATGTGATCTATCTTTAATATACATAGAAGGCAGGGCTAAAACAGAGTTCACTTTGTTCATTCACCTTTCCAAAGCTGATCAGTTAAAGCTTAACCATTCATAATATATGCTAACTCTAGTTAAAGCATGACATATATTATATGTTATACTTTCTTAACTGTGTAATAATTTCTGTGATAGTCAACTAGTCCTTTTCATACGAATGAAGTGTCATTTTTGGCCAAGGCTATTACTTAGTATCTAACTTGGGGAGGGAGGATAGATGTTCTCATTTTCTTTTATCCCTTCCTTACTGTGCTGTTTGTTTCTTTACACATTTGGTCTTGGGTTTTTTTCATGTTTTTCTTTAGTTGCACTAACTGCTTTCCATTATCTTACATTATGTCATGACACCCATGGTTCACACTGCCCTTTTTCATCCTGCTTCCTCCCCTAGTCTGAGAAATTAAATTAGGTATTGAGGCATGCCTCTTAGATGTATAGAGTTTGGCAAACCAAGGTTCAGAAGTGAAACCTGATTTGGCTTGTGCAGTTGACTACATACAAGTTCAGGGTAATTACATAAGCACAGACTTAATGTCTCTGGTGTAAAGAGGTGAGGCAGGAGTCATCTTTTCAAAAGTTTCATAAACGTTCCATTTCAATTAGCTGGATTTCTCCTCAAGCTCAAACTTTTGCAAATGAAAGGAGTGAATTATTCTAATTTTTGCTACAGACCAGTAAGTACTCCATGGAAGCAGCCACTGCATTTTTATAACAGAAAACTTAATGATGTTTCAGAGTAAACATTAGAGTTGATATAGTGTCAAGTAGTATATAACTTACCAGTCTAAGGGATATCAAAGAACCGGAGCCCGTTCAGTGTAAAGATCATATCTTTGTAAAGGAAAGTGCCATTGGCCACGGTGGCTGCTTGTTTTTCCAGTTGAGATGTCATGTGTTGTTTAAAACTCTTAACAGAGAGAAAATAGTGCAACCTGTGTCTTTCCCTTTCAAAATATGTTTAACAGGTATTGTACCATTCAAGAGAAGGTTTACGTGCCTGTAGCAAAACGTTCCCATCCAGTATTTAAGATTCTTTAACTGCATTATCTTGCTTTTTGATGCTAAATCCTCTGTTTCATTATGCTTCACTGTGTACTGTTAATATACCAAGATCTGGATACGGTTCTAGATATCTGTGGCAGTGGTGTGAAGGTGGTTAACAGGAATTTTTTTATTTTATTTCTTTTTAACTTGTGCATCAGCATTTCTACTCATTAAACTCAGTCACAAAAATAGGGTTTCTCGGGAGTTCAAATATCTAATGGAAGGATTCTGGGTTTTCTGTGAATTTACTAAAACTGTTGTTGACAGAGTATTTTGTTTTTTTTTTTTTTTAACTGTAAATATTTAAAATTATCAACTTTGAAATATTTATACACAGTAACATGTGTCTGGTGAACCAGACTTCATGTGGGTTCCACATCCCCTTTTCTACTGGAGTTTTAAAGAGGAAGCAATTACAGTGACAGATACTGGGAGTCCAACAGTGAAGTTAATGCTTTCTAAAAGCTTAAGCAGAGCTTGCCAAGTCAGAGTCTGATTTTTGTGGTCTCCAAGGGATGCTAAATTTTCAATGCATGGAAAAATACCAGTTCCCCTTTTGAAACAGTCTCTTCTCCCATCTTCCCCATGTCTCCCCTCCGGCTGGTGTCATTATTGTTGCTATGGTGAATAAATGAATGCTGCAGGATGCTGCTGGAAAAGTCAACACTGACGTCTTTTGCAAACAGCTAATAGGCCACCCCCGTATCTTTTTATGAGTGTGGGCTCACTGGTTAATTGTGAAAGCTAATTAAAAAATATTAATGGAAAATCCTTTATTTTGTGAACCTTTCGTTATAAGTCCTAGCTTGTTCCATTGTCAGTATTGTAGCTATAAATAAAAGATAACCAACCTATGTGGCAGAGGGAAAAAAACAGAAACAGGTCACAGTTACAAAGAGGCCCTTATCTTCTGCTTCACAAAGTAATATTTTTCAGAAAAAAATATTTCTCGTACCAGCTGTTTTTTCTGTTGAAGACAGGATTATGTAGCAGTACAGAAGAGCCTCTTCTGTTTCAAGTACATGCACAACATTTGCAAAGAACTGAATTTTGCTAGTGTTTAATCATTCCTCTTGCACTCATGTTTTCCTTACAGAGGCTTGTGATCAAGTTATTCTCAAGATGGTACTGCTATCTTCTCTTTAAGAGATATTTATGGTGTCTTAATATGTAATGAAATTACGTTTTGCTGCATTAGCACCAGTGTGATTGGCCAATAAATGGATGCACTTGAACATAGGGGGAAAAAAACCGTCATAAAAGATAGCTGCTGAAATGAAACATAGACGTTATTTGCAATGATTTTAAATTAGATTTGCCCCAGATTGACAGAGAAGTATATAAATGGTGATGTAATGAATGATACAGTTCTGTCTTATTTCATCAGAAGATGTGCATAGTTGATGACACACTGGGGACTATAAGGAGTATACCAGGGAAATGAGAAGGAAGAGCAGTTTAAGTAGTTGATGCAATTTTTTGTAGAATCAAAACCAAATTGTTAGGAATTTCTGAGGTACCTGGGGAGTTTGTACAAACTGGTATTCTCTACTATTAACTGAAATAAACTTTTGATATTCACTGCGATGAAGCTATTAAATATTTTAGTGTGGGATTTCTAAATGTTTCATTGCATCTTTCTAATATTCTTTAAACAAGTTAGATGAATTGACTAACAGCTATATGCAGCTCATTTTTTCCTAACTGCTGCATCTTTTCTTTGTTGTGTAGGGGAACAGCTGATGATGAAATGTGTAATTTTTACATTATGTACTACATGGAAGCCAAGCATGCTGTTTCGTATATGACCTGCACACAGAATGCAAACCCTGAGATGTTCAGAAATATACCGCAGGAGGCAAATATTCCTATTCCGGTCAAGTCTGATATGCTAAAGATGACGCATGGACATCATGAAGGTGAAAAAACCTTGTAATCCATTTTATTCAAGTCTTTTTATGCTCGCTGATGTGTTTGTCTGTGTTGCTTTGATATGCTAAATTTTCCTAAAAAGGAAATGCAATTCTGAATAAAATTCAAATCGTTAATTATAGACCATCACAGGATTCTGCTCTTGTTTTTGGTGGAAGTGTCTGCCATAGTCTTTTGTCTGTTTCTTCCTATTGTCGGCTTTCAATTTTAAACATATTTTTATAGCTACATGAGCTGTGTACCCAAAAGACTGACGTCTTTTCTATGCCAAGTATCAGTACTTTATATTAACATTTCTTAATATTTGCTTTATCTTCTATCTATTTCCTACAAAGTTGAATCATAACATTTCCATAGTATTCTGGATCCCACTGCCTTGTTATGGAAGGAATCAAATGTTTATATTGAACACTAGTAGGCGTATAAGTTGCACCAGCAGTATTTTCCAGAAGTAATCTGACTGGTATGTCTGTGTAGCAAAGTACAAATCATAATTTTTTTATTCTAGTTGTTTTACTGCTGCACTGTTTGGTACAACTACTATAGATAGATAAAAATACCAAATGTTCATTTCAGAAGGGCCTTTTTTCCCCAGTAGGAAGATACTAAATTCCATTCACAAGCAGAGGTTAACATCATATCCTAAATCCATTTTTCAGAAACCAAGGATACTGATAAGAGTTCTTTGCTGCAGCAGGCCAAAAAAGAAGAGGAAGAGATTTTGGATCAGGGTATGTACTTACTTATTTCTGTGTCAATTAAGGGACTCACTAATGTAAAATACTGATAAATTATATCCTGATTGTTAACGAGTTATGAAGTTTTTAATCTGTTTATTTTTAATTGATGCAATTTGCTATGTTCTGTACAGCTAATATGATTGAATGCTATATAAGAAATAATTTAAAAAATTAGTCTACCACTGATCTCTAGCCTTGTGGGTAAAATTTATTAGTGCATTTTAATCTCATCAGATTTTCCTGTTCTTGGTTTAATTTGCTAAAGAAGGTTGTAATTTATCTGTAAGTGCAATCCTAAAGAATGGACACAAAGAAATAGTGTGTGTACTAGCATGTAACTATTCTATATGTAACTATCTGCTATTAGCTCTTTGCCTATTTCTCAGTTTGTATTACTATGTATGTATTAGGGAATAATATGTTCATATGCTTAAATATTGGTTGTACGTGCAGTGGGTTGAGTGCAAATAATGTTTAATACTGAATTATTTTTCATTACATTTGTGTATGTGTGCATATACACATATGCATGTGTAAAAATGTGTGCAGTATGCAGTACTTTGTTGCAGGAAAAAAAACCCCATGACTGTTACAAAGCTTCTAGAAATACGCTGATTGTTATTTATGTTTCAGAGATATTAAAATAAGACTGTACTTTAAAGTTCTTGTGGATCATATGCTATTATATAAATATTGGTTAAGTATCAAGATTTTTCTTGATACTAAGGAGAAGACCTCGTCAGCTGCAGTTTCCTACTGTTTTCATTGAACAATGTTGAGGTTCAAGGACTAAATAAATTAAAGACGAGTTTCCTTTTGCTGTTAATGACAGCAAAGATTAGGCCAGTGTTTAGAGTTTTTGATAACATCTCCCAAAGGGGTTAGATTTTCTGTATACGTTGCCATGTTGCAGAGTTAACTCAAATGATTAAGTTACAGTTACATAAAAACTAGCTTCTAGAGTGTAAGAGCATCTTGACTGAAAGTACCTTAAACTACTAGAGACAATATTTACAATTCCATATCTGAAACTTATCTTAATCAATTCAAGATGGATTTTTTTAGAAAGAAATACAATTCTAATTTTTTTTAAGCCTATTCCAGAGCAGAATGAGCTAGCTGCTTAAAAATTCATATCAAGATTTATGCTGACAAGATGCTTCATCCTTATGTTACTAGTAAGCACATTAGCATTTGGTTGAGGATCTTGTTATCTGTGTGTTTTATTGAATTTGTTAATGTTTGAAACAAAATGTTGAAACAAGGTCCTGTTTTTAAATTCTTTTTTATTTGTCTTTGAAATGTATTTCAAAGCCACATTTCTGCAATGCAGTCTCGTTTGCTGAGACCACTATTTAGTATACATCCTCATCTAACATGTTTCTATGGAAACACACTGCATTGTTTTGTCCATTTGAAATTAGTTGGGTTCACGATGTGAAATATCAAAACACAGTAGTTGCTGTGAGAGAATTTTGTTTCATGTTCTTAATTGTTAGTTTAAGATAAATTCTCCCATCATTTACAGGAGCCTAGCTTCAATTTTACATTTATACAGCTCTAACTTCAGTTGAATTATGTGTGTGTAAGCAAAAAAAGCAAAAGGAACAATCAAATCAGGTTTGGTTTTATTTTTGTCTCCAGAGGAAAAGTTGGGTGGCTGTTTTAGAAAGTGGTTTTTGGTCCTACAAGCACATGAGCATCCGGTAAGATACACTGGGAAAACCAGGAGCTGAACATGGTCTGCTAAAATGTGCCTATAAAAATTACATACAAATTGGAATCCGGTTTTGTGGGGCAAAGCGGTTTTATGTAATTGCGTTGCCAATTTGTCCATCTCCTCAAGTAACTTTAGTGAGTTAGCCAATATCAACCAAATTTGAACAAGGTGTTAATGACAGGAAGATTCTACAGTTTGAAGGGAGGGGGCAGTGGACCCCTAAGCCACACAAAAGCAAATACATACTTTCACTGAGGTACAGGTTATAACATAAATTTTTCCCTTTATGGTCTGGCATGACATACTCTATATGATAAGCTTATCTACAAAACACGGATCCACCAAAACTCAGGCTTTGATTAGTTCTGTTGCTGCTGAGCTGTTGCTCAGTAAATTCAGCCTTTGATTTGCTCTGAAGATAGTACTTTTAACGATTTTTCCATAATTCTGTGTTTTATCTTGCATGTTTTTTTCTCAATGACTCATTATGTTGTAGCGACTTCATTTTACCCTCCTTAGTTTCAGGTAACTGAAGTAAACGCTGTTACTCCACTAAAACTGAAATAGTTGTTAAATTGTTATATTGCCCTGGAGATACTTAAAAATCTGGGGGGTAGAGGCATGGTCAGAGAGACAAATTTTGATGTGACTAATATTAAATCTAAGCATTTGCCTCAAAAGGGGAAAACAAAAAAACCTGCCATGTGAAAATATCTGCCTGCTAATAATGTGTATATCACATAATTGCCTGGGCATAGGTTTAGAAGACACACTTCCTGCTACACGCAGGCAGTTCATTATATCGGCACCTCCAGGAGTTATCATTGCTTTTACATTAAATTTTCAATTTCATCACCTTCACCCATCAGAAGCACATTAATAAACAATGTAAATATATTGAAATAAGTAGTAACCATCACAAAGTGAATCACCACTCAGCATGAAGGCAAAGCTAAATCCCTGTAGTGTTAAAATTAAACTGAACTTACCTTAATGAAACTGACCTCATTATATTGTTTCTGAAACAGCAATGTCACTGTTTGGTGAAGACAAACTGTTCATAGGAAGTTAATTATTGTAGGAAATGCAATTGATTTAGACATTTGTGCATATTGGAGAGTTTCCTGTTCCTGCTGAAGAAGAAAGTCCCTAGCAAAACAAATATGATTTATGTTTGGTTTTTGTTCATCAATAGAAGTTTGATTAAATTGTATTCAATAGATACAGTACTGGAAAAAAACTATTTTCTGTTCATAGCATTCACCATGTCTGCTAGATGACTCTTCTTTCCCTGTGGAAAAAAGGCCTAAATGTGTTTCATTCTGTTTGTTCAAGACTTTCCTGGCTGTAGTCTGTGGCATAATATAATCTAGTTTAAGTTTGTTTTGGTATGCAATCAGTGAAGCAGCCTTTACTATTGAGAAAGTCAGCTGCTGTTGTACCTGAAATCTGTATAGACACAATAGCAGGAGTAGTTTCTTAATAACAAGGAAGGAATATACAGGTGATGGTTAATCAGGTGTGCAATATTTAATTTGTTGACCTGTGGCTTATGATTTGATATCTCTTTTTGTGTGCATTAGATGTAATCATAAACCTTCTTTTGAAGCAGAAAGGGCAATTTTTTTTTCCTAGTAAAGCCAATATAATTATGTTTAAATGGTTTAAAAAAAAAATTCAAGACTGGCTTGAACTGAAAATTCACTTGCAGCATATAAACCAAAAATTAGATTTGACCTTTTGTTTTAGAAGGACATGTGTGTACACATATATACGTTACTTGCACATACATGGGAGAGAAAAGAGGTGGGATTTTCATCTTACTTCTGGTATTAATGCTTACTGTGTCACTTACAAAAGTACATTTTTGCTTGTGTTTGGCTTAGGGAATTTAGCAGTTAGTACCGAAAAAGTAACTTGTATATTTTTGCCTCTGATGATGGAATCTGAAGTGAGAGTCAAAGTTGAAATTCTTTTGCTCTCAGTATTCGTCAGTTGTACTGCCAATACAGGGGTTTTTTCCCTCATCTCCCATTATTTCATGATTACCATCAGCACAGTTATTCCAGGAGCTCAAATGGTGAAGTTCAATACAAGTGAATTTAAGATCTCTCTTTTTGAATGTCCTGGCTAGACTCATGTGAGGTCCCTTTTTCACAGCTAAGTGTTTTAACTGAAATCCCATTAAACCTCCTGTATTTAAAATAGTATTACAGCTTGAGTCCAGTATTCAGAAATTAGCTTTTATAAAGTCAAGCTTTAAGTCTGCCATCATAGAATTGCTGTCCTGGTGGTGAGATAGGTTGCATAGAAAAACACCTCACTGGACTTCTACCTCGTTGTTTTAGCAATTAGAATGTGTATAGTGTGTGAAATAGAGAGCAACGTAAAGAAAAGAATATGACTTCATGGTCTAAGGCAATTTGATGCTCTCTGATTAAAGTGTGTTTTACTCTAGATTCTTATCAAAGTTGCTGAATGGTTCTAGGTAGCTGGGTACCTTTGTGAAGTCTTGATTTCCTGATCAGTTTTCCTAGTCTTTGAGGATGGACAAAACAAACAACTGAAGCTAAGTCTTGCACTTACGCAGCTTCTGCTGAAACTGACTGGAAATGTGGTTTGAATGTAAGATGTGAAATAGAATGCAAGTGCCCTATAAAATCACGTTTTGAGCTGTTTCTAGGTGGACACCCAAAATGAGTGGATGCTAAATGACAGTTCTGGCTGTAATCTCTAGCAAAGTAGCAGTAATTGTGGACCTTAGTTTCATAGGACAGGCTGTGATAATGAAGTAATGTAGTGTGTGTTTCATAAACAGAGATGATGGAATAGAAATGTTAAGAGAAGTCTTTCTGTTCAGTTAAAACACTTATTCAGGAGTGCTTGGAAGGGGATTCTTTGAATGAGGTTAAATATAAATATATAGTGATGGCCCATTGATTGTATGGAGGTTTCTTTGTAAAAAAAAATTAACATCATAATCCATACAAAATGGGGGCTGAATTAAGGTTAGACATAATTCTGCTATTTATTACCTGTTGGATGCCTAACCCATCTTTTGATTATTGTCAGTTGTTGTATGCTATATTTGCACGTGAGTGCATGCACACACACACACATGGAGAGGTGAATACTTTTGCACAACATTTTTGTTGCACTGCTGGAAATATTTTGCTAGGTTGTAGCTGAATCTGTGAGTTGAGAAACTGAAATGTCTGTTAAGTGTTGCATATTTTGCTGTTTACTTGTGCATTTCTATGAAAAGCTCATTACAATAAAAATGTACTGAAGGCTTTGTATCTGGGGTAGAAATTTCTGATTCATTTAAGTGAAAGGAGAAGGTATAGCTCCTCTTCCTGCCTCATCTCTCTTTTGTTTCCTTCTTAAAAAAAAAAAGGAGGGGGAAATGTGAAGGGTGGCCTACAATTTATTGCAGGATAGGTGTTGAAAAGAAGAGGAAAGGAGAATCAGCGTGCAGGCAGGTCCTTGATTTTTCAGGTACTGAAGTAGTGTATTTCTGTGATAGTATTACATGGCAAACCTATGGCAGCAGAGTCAACGAATAAGACTTGATGTATTTTTATGCCAGCACATGTAGCCATGAGTTACATTCCTTTCTAAAATAAATTTGTCATAGTTTACCTTTGCTAGTTCATGTGTTGTTGTAAGAAAAGAGAGGAGTTCAATTTGGTAGGTGGTTAAAATTTCTTAGGTTGATGGAGAAAGGATGAGGCTTGAAACAGAAGACGAATTTACTTTCCAGTATTGATGTGGGATGCCTAGAATGAAATGTGAGAGACATGAGAAAATCTTTAGATGTTTTCAGGCTTGGGATGCATGTTTGGTGCTCAGAGATTATATGAGGTCCCTTAAATAGAGTACAAAAGAAGAGAAAAGTGACTGAATTAAACCTTGGAGGAAAATGCTGAAAGGTATTAAGAGCAATATTTACAGTTAGAGAAGTCTAATTAGGAAGATTCAAAATTGCAGAGGATTTGCTTGTTGTTTCAACACTGAAAGATCCTGCTCGAAGTTGTAAATAAAAGATGAGCCTTTGATTTGGTTAGAATAAGGTTATTCATAGTCTTTACAAAAGCATCTTCAGCACAGTAAAGAAAGGAGCATCAGATCTAAGCAAAAAAATTGCAGTTGGTATAGGTTGCATACCTAAGCAGGAAAAGAATATAACAAGCATGGAAAGAAGCCATTTTAAACTGAATGTTTCAGTCTTCACTGTTTGACGCCTGGTTTATGTTCTCTGGTTCTTAAAATTATAGAGGGGACTTTCCCTAGGTATTTTCTGTAATGTAAAAGACTACTTACCAATGAACAACTGCAAAAACTGCTTATAATACAATTAACATGTCTGAAGAAATGGAAAGTGGACATTGTATTAGTACAGGAAGAGTTCAGAGAAATGATGAAGTCATAGCACAAATATAAAACACACCAAAAATTATGATGATGTTGTTGTTGTTGTTGTTATGGGCAAAATGTTTTCCTTTTTTATAATTTTCATGTTTTTTTTTTAAACTAAAGCATCATGATGCCTAAAAGAAATAAATTTAAGATAGCAGAACTACTCTTTAATAAATATAGTCTCATATATGTCATTTTGTGAGAAGAAATGTATTTACAAGTATGTATTGCATGAAATAGAAATTTGAGGTGGAACTGGCATACTGCGTGCCTGAATTACAAATGTGTGTAATATATCCGAATGAGCACAGCAAAGTCCTATGTAGTAAAACTAGTGTGTTTATTGCTAGTTATTTAGCAGTAGCTGATAAATATATTTTATTGTAACAAAATGATTGGTGCTTGTCAGGAACTTATACTGGTCAGGAAGGAAAGGAAAGAATAGGGCAATTAGGAAACTGCAACCAGCTTGGGTTTTGAGTCTCAGGTTCTGATTTGTTGATGAGGAACACGCATCTGTAACAAAATGCAATCCTCAGTGAAGATTTTTTCATCTTCTTTCATACTTTCACTTATCTTAACACTCTCCCACTTATAAACTCCTTTAACCTAGTGATTTTATAAACTATGCTTGGACTCTCAAAACATTTGTACATTAAAACATTTTGGCAGTTGAAGGAAAAAAAAATAATTTAAAAAAAAGTGCATTTACATTGCAATAGTAGTAAAAGCCCTTCTTAGGGCTATGCAGACATAGAAGAAAACAGATAATGATTTTATTTTTTAACCTTTTATTCCATCCTTTTTTTAGCTCTGTAAGCTGCTTAGAAATGCCTTGAGAGCAGATACAGTTCCCATCCTTCAAACATGTCAGTTTGGCTATGCTATAAGTGCACATCATTTAGGGCACAGTGATGGTGACCAAGAATCTCTAGAGCAGGTTAACCCTTTTCACTTCCTCATATCTATGTCTCCTTCCCCCAGCCCCTCAAATCCCTTCAAAAAGAAAACAGCCTTACTTAATAATTTTTAGTTCTCAGGAATCTTTCCAATGCTTTCATCAAAGAAACAGATAAAATCAGTATGGTAATAGTAGCAGACTAGCAGGTAATAATAGCAGACTAGAAGCCATTTTGAAAGTTGTTTTGGCCTATTATGTCAAACTGTGTCCAACGTCACTTCAGATAAATAGACATTAGATTTTGTTCACTCCTGCAATGTCTTTCCATGCCTTTCTCCCCTTCTTTTCTATCAGCAATGTTATCTCATGTACGCCTGTTAGAATGAGCTTAGTAGCTTCATCTAGGAGCCAAAGAAGGCAAAGGAAATTAGACTTTTGATTTTGCTAAATGTTTATTTGGAAGGCATTTATTCATGATGGCACAGTCTTGAAGGTGATACTTGCAGCCAAATTTCCATATCTTCATCAGGAAGATAGTTCTTCAACTGAAGTACATATTCTCTGATATGACTCTTAACATATTATGTAGATATTACCTGAGATTTAAGATGAGGCGAAGTCATGGTTGGAGTCCACATCATTTGGACCCTGATGTCAGCACTTCTGAAAAGGCAAAGCACTGACTATTTTTGCCGGATGAACACGCTAAACAGAAGCACATCCCGATAAGACAGAAACATGCAGTCTCAGAATACATTCCATTTTATTCAGAGATAATTAGGAAACCCAAAGTCAACTATGAAAACTTGTTTCTTACTGAGACAAGTAAGAATAGGACTGAGACATGAGTTTGGAGGGACCAACATACTGGCTCCATGTCAGATCAGACATGCTCAAGAAGAGGAGACATTCAATACAAGCATTCACACCAACTGAGCTGCAGCAACACACAGATAAATTTGGCAGTGCCGGTCCCCTGTCAACAAAGAGGACTGCTTGCTAGATTTTTGCTCTTAATCCCTCGGTTCTGGTTATTTTCTGGTAAGACATCATTTTGTCAGAAGGCTGCAGTAGTGGCTTCATGTTTGAAATCCTGTTCAGTCTGATTCCTAACAAAAGTCTGGGAAGTCGATGACAGACTGGGGAGCCGATCTGAACTGTCTTAGTGAAACTGTACAGGCATTATGACACAAATACATACTCTGGAGATGAGATTTCTCAGACATCACCAGGGTGTTCTTGCCTTCTTTCTAAAACGCAGTAAAATGAATTTTCACATATGTATCTTAACAGCTATACATTCAAACTCTGTGGACAGGCTTACTACAGCTGAATTTTCCATCTATCTCATAGCTTGATCCTGCAGACTGGAAATTGGTACTTCTAACAGCATAATGGTGTGCTGCGTAAGAACCATGGACAGCAACTGCTCGTGGCAAGTTGGGGGAAATCATGGTCTAGCGCTGAAAAAAAAGGACTGTTTTTAGACATGGATAGTTCAACACCATTTGGATTCTACCCAGACCTTGATGGTCAATATACTAAACTGTTTTATTAACCTTAAACTAATCTGGTCTTTTATCAAGATCAGGTGAGGTTCAGCTCATGGTTTGCAATGAAGTTGCCAATGTTACAATTTTATTTGTTTGTATGACTGTCTTCCAAGACACTGTTCTGTAAAAGATTTTTCCTAGTGTAGAACCGCCATAATAATTAAGTTTAAACTTACTGGAATATCCTTGTGCATTGTTTCATTCTGGAGATGTTGGTCTTAACAGCTATTACTTCCTCCAGAATAGAATAAACTCTAGGTATTTGTAGCCAATCATCTTTTACTGTATTACATAGAGGGAAGTGTCCTGATAGCTTACACATAAGAAGTGCGTGTAAGTATCCTCTGTGAAACTAACCTAGTCAGTCAGTTTCCCTGAGACTGCACTGCTAGACTTCAGTTATTTCAACAAGAGCAAGTTGTTCATTCACCCATATCTTCTTCTAGTCATACCCACAGGCATTCTAAAGGCCAGGCTGTCTCATCTCAAACAAGACCAAACAAATAACATGGTGCATCTTGCTGGTGTTTTTCCCACTGAGTATCTTTAGGCAAACAACATCCTTCAACAGTTCAGCTGGTACAAGACAGCTGTAAAGCAGCAACATGAGATTGTGCTTTGAAGTTTGCTGAATATTGCTTCACAGAGAGCAACTGTTAATCAGAAACAACATGAGTCTGTTCTTTGCTGGTTATCTGTAGTGAACTCTGAGCTACTTCTTTAAAATATGCTGCTTAAAAATTTATTGGAGTCTGCCTGGGGATCACAAACAAAGCCAAAAAAAGTTGGTCCCAAATAATATGGGACCTCCATTCAATGTGTGGAGTTTAGGGAACAGTTGCATACATTGAGTAATCAGGAAACTTCAATTCTTCCCTTTCACATCTGCACACATCTCTTCTGCTTTGTAAATACTCTCAGTTGTGTCAAGATGCCAAGAAATTTACAGAAGACTTCAGCCTGCTGTTTGTGCCAAGCATATGGAGATGCTGGGCAGATATGTAGGTTTCATGGATGTCTTTTGAACTTAAGGTGTAGAGATTTCATATTCATTTTCTCAAACACATTTACTTAAGGTAAAGATCACAGTTGCATAGCAGCTAAACTTCAGACCACTTTCACGCTCTGAGGCACACCCTTTTTCATACATTCAGAAAGTTCCTAAATATTCTTAACTGTTGTGGTTACAACACCCCTGCTTAATGAAAGCACTAATAGGACAAGCTCAACTTGGAAAATATCTCATCTATAGCCACTGATACTGACAAACTCAAACCACCTTACTCGGTACTCCACTGCTTGAAAGTTCCTCATATATCTTATGATCATAGGGTCAGTGCTAGGAGAAAACCAA
The DNA here is from genome assembly GCF_000699145.1 of Aptenodytes forsteri. Classification (NCBI taxonomy): domain Eukaryota; kingdom Metazoa; phylum Chordata; class Aves; order Sphenisciformes; family Spheniscidae; genus Aptenodytes; species Aptenodytes forsteri. The sequence goes on along the minus strand of NW_008795885.1, from coordinate 7,261,138 downwards.
AACTGATCAACCTCCTTGGAGTTGAGTCCCTGATTAATAGCTCCTGTAAAGACCACTGGAATTTTCTATGAAAGCATCTTGTCCTAAAAATTGTTCCCTGGGCTTTTTGTTGATTTTAAGCTGGATTCCACTGCTCTCTTTTCTTCTTGTCCTCCACTGAGTCCTATCTCTTAGCAGTTTCTTTTGTAGTAAGAGAAGCTAGTTTCAGACAGGTAAACTGAAGCACTTTTTTGTTTGTTTGTTTGTTTAAATCAATAAGCAATATCTATTTTAGAGGGTGAGTTAATTATTCTGTGGCAGCCATTACACAACAGAGGTAGAATGCAATGTCTTTGGCTGAAGCCGGCAGCTGGCAAACTTCATTGTTCAAATAGAATAAGCATACGAGTTGTGAGTTAGGGATCTGAAACCTTTATACAAACTGTAGCATGTTGTGGTTCTTTTTGTGACCAAGAATTACAAGTAAATTGATCAGACTGTTGATACAGAACTAGGACAGAGTGAACTGGGCAAAGATCACTAAAGTTGCTTTAAAAAGGTCTGCAGTTTAAGACAGCACCAGGCTTGCTGGTTTAGGGAGACTTTTCACAGTCACATTAGGCAGAACACTGCTTTTACCATTCAGACCTCTCCATTGGAAATGATTGCATATAGAGAAGTCAGTGGACTTTGCTCATCTGTGGGTCTCCAGCCATGGATAAAACCAAAACATTTGTACACATGGACTTAGTTTTAATTTTTACAATGGTGCAAAAATATAGTTTAGGCCAATGGAGAGTATTTTAATACCAAGTGTTTCCTAAGTAAAGGAAATTCCAGATGTGTTTCTACATCAGCACCAATTCTTGGATGCTTTAAGTACAGACTACTGAACCTGACTAATGTAATTATAAACGTTTCTCAGAATAAATATGGTTTGTATCCAAAACTTCTATTATAGCATACTTTTTGAATATTTGGATTTGTTCTGAATCAGTAGTTGGACTAGTTGAATGACAGTATTAGGATTATGAAGCATTCTAGCTTCACAATTGTATTTGAAGCAAATAATTGATATTTGTTATATAGCTTAACAATTTTCTCTTATCTAAGTTGCTTTGTTCATGTCATTGAACTTCAGTATGAACTGTTACTTCAGTAATTATTTTCTGACAGAAGATTTCATGTGGGATATTTCATTTCCAAGGGCAAGGAATGGAATCCTACTCAAAGTCATTGAACTAGGACTGTTTATAAACATGACAGATCCTCTTAGGGTCATTTCCAAAAGACTTAATTTCCACTGTCCCAGGCTGCAAGTGATGCTTTCTGGCTCTGGATGGGATTTTTTGGTGAAAGCTTCATTGGTTATAGTTTTGCTTTTCTAAAAAATGTCATATATAGCCTGTCATACAAAATAATACAAATTCTTAATTATGAGTGATTTGTACTTAAAATGAAATAGAAGTATACCTACTTGCATTAAATCTTAAAGTATATTGGATGTCTCTTTCCATTCAAGTGGTGCAGTTGTATTTAACAGAACTGATAATAGTTTCAGGCAGCCAAGATATTTGGTTAATAAATTCTAACAAGTTGGGTACTTGCTGGTTAACAGTGAATCCCAGGAGAGGGATAAACTTGTCATCATGTCATCACTTTATTTAATCCTGCAAAAAGAATTGACCATTGACTTCATCAAAACCTGTTTGGGTGGTTTGAGTATTTTGTGAAGAAAGTTGTGGTTCTGGAATTTGCGTACCTAATTTTTGTTTGTTTGCTTTGAGCTATTGTTCTGGAATTTACTGAAATGCTTGTTGGTGTCTAAGAAAGCTATAGTGATAACTATGTTGCTAGCAAGCAGTTTGAGAAAATACTGTTCCCTGCATTGCTAGATGATATTGTGACTAAGGGGTGTTACTATTGGAGGAAGAGGAGGGACAGGACCCAGACCGAATTACTAAATGAAAATTTAATAGATCACTCTGTTTTACTAGTGTGTCTTCTTTCCACAGTATGCTGTATGGAATCTGTTTGCAAATGTGAGAGTCTGTTTTCTTACAGCCTAAGCTTCTCATGCGATGAGAGATTTCAAAGAAATATATTTTGAAATGCATCATGGCTGTCTATTATTGTCTTTATAAGTGAACAAATTGATAAAACTAGAGAATTTTTACTTCTTTGTTTTATAAAAATAGAATAAGTCTGCAGTAGCCTGGCAAATCCAGATAATTCCATCATGAATATTCTTTTTCTGAAATTTGCGCCCTTTTTTCTTTTTTTTTTCTTTTTTTTTTTTTCTTCCTTGTTCCCAAGAACATCTGTGCAGAGGTGCTGATTTTTTGATGCCAGAGTGTCAGGTAAAAGTGGACATTTATATGTAAATTAAAGTTGATAAATATTTGACATTATCTTTTCATACCAGAGACTTGGCTCATTCAATTCCCGAGGCTGAAACAGTTCCCTCTTATGCTACTTTTGACAATGACTGTTTGAATAACTTTCTTACATTATACTTTGCTGAAGCTTTCTAAAACTACACGATCTGTTATAATTGTTTTTTCCCTCCTTTCCTCTTATCTTTTCTCTTTTCTGTACAGGTGATTTCTATTCACTCCTTTCCAAGCTGCTAGGAGAAAGGGAAGATGTTGTGCATGTGCATAAGCATAACCCTACAGAAAAGGCAGAATCAGATCTGGTAGCTGAGATTGCTAATGTAGTCCAAAAGAAGGATCTTGCCAGAGAGATCACAAATCATGATGAGAGGGACAATACTATTCTTGTCAGAGACAGAATTCACAAATTTCACAGACTAGAGTCTACCCTGAGGCCACCAGAGAACAGACATTTCTCTTTACAGCAGCCTAAACATGGTGAGGGCAGCTGGGAAAAAGAACATACAGGAGGTGGGTTAGGGGTTAATTTTATACAATGAAATGCAATGTAAGAGCTGTGATCCACATTAGCAAAATCTGAAGGGAATTTCCATTGATGCTTGGAAGTATTTTACGTGACAGTTTTCCTAATTATGGAAATGTTCTCCCTCTATTTTAGAGGTATTTCAGTCGGGTTCTTTCCCCCTCCATGTGTGAAGAAATAATGTATCCCAATGGCACAATACCAGTACTTTTTGGAACATAGGGTATTTTTTCTACTTTCAAGACTTTCGCTTAATGATTTGATACCAATTATGCTAAAACAAGGTAAACACAGGATGTATTAGTCATGGGGGAAGTGAAGAATTTTCATAATACAAGTAACTACTATAAAGTGGTCACTGGGATGATAGATGCATTTTATGAGTTTGCTGATTACCCTGGTTTGTCAGATACAAGATTTTATAAAATTTATTGCTGTAATTCTGTCAGACTTTTTTCTCTCATTCAGAAAGAGTGGTAGTTAACACTGAAAAATTCTTGAGAAGTAAAATTTTCTGCATATTTATTTCAAATTGAGCTTGGCTATCCAAATATTCTTGGACAGGCTGTTTTATTTTAATAGGATTATAATTCATTCCCTTCAGGTTTCTATGACAGCAGAAACCATGCAAGTATTGTGTTTGTTTTACTTGCATTTTGGTCTCTGTGATATTGATTGTGCTTAGTCTTACTTGCTAATGTGGAAAGCCAGACAATGCAGCATGTGACGAGTATCTCATAAAAGAAACTGGTATGTATGCATGAAAGTCATCTGTATGCATAAGCTGTAGTAGCACATGCTTGCTTTTATGTTGCAACCAGCCAGCTTGATGTTTCCAAGTACTGTTGTACACAAATATACATCATTCATCATCCATTTGATTTTTATTTCAGTTCAAAACGTTAACATGTATTGTCTCTGTTTATGTGAGATTCTGTTATAGTATTCAAATTCAGCAAAATTCTGGGTTTGTATCTAACAAAACCAAAGATGAGGACTTTCCAATGTTATGTTACACTAGTCAGTTAAATGACTGCCTGTCAAGTTACTGGCATAGGGGCAAAAAACAGGTGGGATGTTACCATGTGCCTGACCTAAGTGTAAATCATAAATAGTTCCATAAGCAACACCGGAATTAAATGCTTGGAAGAGTAGTGTGTGTAGCATTTCTGCAAAACCAGTTTGTTCAGTTCAGACTAATAGCGTGTGGTGTGTAAAGGGGAAAAAAGAAATTTCCTTTCTGTTTTAACTGATCCAGAGGAGGGAACGTCAGTGAACTGAATAAACGGCTTAGTTGGCACACCATATGGCATGAATTCTAACTACAGAAAGCATTTGCTTGGCTACTTTAGTAGCTACATATTCATTTTGGGGGAATTTTTTGGTGGAGGACTAATTAATAAGTGGACTTTCAAATGATGCAATTTTGAGTTAGAGCAAAAAGGAAAACTGAAATCATCTTAATTAGCATTGATTTTTTTTTTAAATGTTTGTGATACTGTTAACTACAGAAATTCTGAACTGCAGAAGCTGTCAGTGCCATCTTTTGGCAAAAGAACTTTTATAATAGCAATAAAATCTTTAAGCACATGTTTAGTTTCTGTTTTGGGTAGTATTTATGTATTAGAAGAACAGAACCTTCCATAACAGAATTTTCCTCTTCAGAGGAAGAAGTGGAACATAAAGTGTTTTAACTTGTCTTGATTTAATAAAAAAATTTGCACCCTTCATAAAATTCTTTACTGTATTGTATTAAAAAAATTCTCAGTATTTCTGAGGACAAGACTGGTTGCTGTTAAATTAATTTCATTTAACTGTTTAAAAATTACCAGAATTAAAATAGTTTAATATTTTTAGTCTTGCAAATATTCCGATTTTAAACAGGTAACCAATCTGAAATAGCAAGTGACCAGTATGTTAAGTAAGGTTGTTATAAATGTTATGTTTATAACTTTATACTACTGCTCTTCCTGCACTATTGTTATCTTACTACCCCGAGACTGGTCACTAATCAGTCAGGTTGTTCAACATCACTGCAACCAATACAATTATACCTCCTAATTGAGGCAAACAGCGTAATGTTCCAATTTTTAAAACTCCTTTGTGCAGTGCTTACTTATATTTGTCAAGATATAAATGACTACTCTGATGGCAGGGAGTAAATGCAACATGACTAAAAGTTGTAATGTTAAAAGCTAGCAAGAGCTTCCAGGGATTTCTGGACAGTAAATTGCAATTTTGACAATAAATAAGGCTTTGTTCTTTCACTTGTAGAGAGATTAGAGGCTGATTTGCATGTTCTAAATCTGTGTAATTCTTTAAAATTTTATTGATGAAAGGAATTACTCTAAATTACAAGGTAGAAGATCTGGTACTTAGTTTAGAAATCCCATTTACAACAAAACTGGTGATTATAAATTTTTTTTTAAAAAAGTAATTGTAATTTATTTTAATGGAGAAAAGTACTTTTCTTTGGTTTCATGTGTAACTGTTCCATGGACCACTTAATTTTGTAGGGAATTAATTAGTTGTAGACAAATTAAGTCTAAATTTAGTAAGTAAGTTTTTGTAAAAAGCTAGTTGCCTTAAGATAAACCTGTATCAAAGGACTTTCAGTATGAGACTTTCAAAGGGAAAAGAAAAGACAACAATAATAAACCAATTTTGGAAAAGTGTGAGAAAATCTAAAGGTTGTGTAGAGGCTGGAGTTCTTGTGATTAGACTGTATTTCACTGTACATTCATTTTACTGTTTTGATCTATCAGAAATCTTTTAGTCCTTTAAATGTAAATATAAACATTTATTATTTTATAGTGCATGCCTTTTGAGAGACTGAATTTTACAGAGGCCAAAATTTAGGATATGTTTAGCCTTTTAATTTTTCTAGCTTTTTTGGAAAAGGCTCAGAGGCCAAGGGGCACTGTAACATTAAACATACACAAGTTTTCTGCAAGTTAACTTACTGATACGGGATGAGCAAGTGAGGAAGCAGACACTGGATTTCCATCCTTTTATTCCTTTCAAAATGCTAATGTCCATTAATATACCTGGTACTGCACCTGCTGTGACGAACTGAACTGTACAGAAGTAAGAATATGTGTAATTTTTTTCTTGACAGCTTTTCTTTTAGCTTGGAACTTTTGTTCAGCTAAAATTGCTACAGAGTAGAATTTCTTGGTTTAGAAGTTTCTGATTACTGTCTTGGATTCACTGCAGTTGCTGATTGCCTTAGGTTTGTCTTAGCCTAAAGAGTTTCTCTGTCACCTACTCTAGCTATGGTATCTAAAAGTACAAAGGTAAAATAGCTCCTAGCCTGTGGTAGGTTTTCAGCACTGGTTTTATCTTTCCTCTGTGTAAATTGTAGAAAATGGTTTTCCCTTCACTCCATCCTTGCTGTTACTCCTCCGAATACATCTCTTCCAAGTGAAATAGAAGCGGGGAGTATGCTTATCAGAACAGCTGCGTTGCACAGGTGACCTGAAGATTTTGGGCATTGTTTCCTTTTCATTTTAACTTTCATTAGAAGATCACTTCCAGCTGAACCCTCTAAACTCCTTGGGTGCTGTGTGTTAAGGACTGTGATCTGCCTTGTTTCAAAGCACTGATGTCCTGGCACTTTGTGAATGGGGATATGTGTTCCACCTGGCTACCCCAGTGATCATTTTTTAGGATCAAAGCAAAACACAGAAACTTTGGGTCAACTGAAAGTTGCGAAGTACAGCATGATGCTATCAAACACATTGATTACTAGTGAAACAGCTCCAGTTTCACATAACTGCAAAAAAATCGCTTTCTGTTCACCTTCAGTTTGGCTATACGTACCTACATACAAAGTCTGCACGTTAGAAATACCTGAATTATGCTGAACAAATTAATTTCTGAAAAGAAGGAGTGATGGATTTCCTAACATGTAGAGGGCATTTTAGGATTTGGGGTGGGGGGGTTTTAAATCAGAATTAGTGACATTTTTCTTGCCATTACATTTTTTATTTTTGGGAATATTGTTCAATTGTCTCCTAATACTGCCAGAGCAACCCAGACCAACCTTTTCCAAATAGCATTTAAGCAGTCTATTTGTGAGAAATTAATCCATGTAGCCATCGCTCTGCAACTTTTTTTAATTTTGGACTGTTCATGCCTTTAATCAGTGTAAGTCTATTTTTACATAAAACAGAGATTGCAGTAAACATCTTTTTATATTTTTGACTTTAATCTTTATGTTGGAACTAAATTTGTCTCCCTTAATTGAGGAGTTTTATGATTTAAGACAAACACAAGAGGTATCCGACTTTTTAGTAGTGGTTCCCTTGCTAAATCCTGTGCTGTTGCTTTAGTGTGAAAATCAGATTTGTGTTATTCAAAAACTATCCAGTATTTATTCTTAAAAACAGTGTGTTACGGCATAAACAATGACGGATATTCTACCCTTCTTCATCTCTCTCATCAGATTTAAACATCTATTTCCTATTCATGCCTATCATATTTGGATTAGGATATGAACACTATCCAGAACTAGTGCATATGTTGGCTGTAAGAAATGTCATAGGCAAGCGTCACAGAATTACTGTTTTATTTGCTTCTTGTTGCTATTTTTCTTCCTTCCCTGTATTTTTTTTTCTTAGTGTTAAAAGCTTTTTTGAAAAAAAGTCATGAATCAACCACTTCTGAAATGTAGTTGGTTTAATGATTCATAGTCTTTGTTATGCATTTTTTAATAAAACACTGATAGGTTAATATGCTGCTGATTTTGGATAGTAGTTGTGTATTTCTGTAATCTTTCAATGTAGAAAGTATTCACAGAGCTCCCATAACTTCTAGAGTCTGTGTACCTGTATCCTTATAAGATGGAGAAAAGAAAGGAGTCAAAAGCAGTTTTGAAGTTCCTGTCATCCTGTATGTAGCAGGATGCCAGTGCTTGTGCATGCTTTACTATAATAAAACTATGCTTGGAATTAAATTGCAATGCATTAATGGAAATACTGCATGTAAGAAAACGTCCATATAATTCCCAACAGTCTGTACCAAAAGCCAGTTAACCATGTTTTTTTATAAATATTCTACATGAATGTCTGCCTTTTGTTTGTTTCTTTGGTCAGATTTCCACATAGAAGAGGCTGTGGAGTGGCCTGGGTTAGACCTCAGACTAGGTCAAGTTTCTGGGTTGGCTCTGGACCCTGAAAATAACCTAGTTCTCTTCCACAGAGGTGATCATGTTTGGGATGAAAAGTAAGTAGATACTCTGCTGAATGGCATGTTAGAAGGTCAAATTGGTGTGTGCTATTTGTATACCTTCTCAAGAAAAGAACAGACAGATTGCAGTTCTTTTTCCATTTAAAATTCAGTTCTTTGTCTGAAAGTGCCTTTGGGAGACTCAGAATGGAGGTGGTGACGGACAGTTTCAAGATGATAGGGTTACTAGGTCTGCAGACAGTCAGAATGTCTCTCCAGAGAAAAAGAACGTAGTACATTAAGTCCTTAAACTGTATAACCATCTTAGTATGATATTCACTGAGATTAATTATCCCTGCTTCTCCATGTTTTTTAGCAGGACTAATTAGCCTGGGAGAATGATGTTTTCGTATGGCATACTACCATTAGGACCTGGGTTTAAGACATGCAAAGCTAGCTACAGTGCATCTTCATTCTTTTTTGTCTTTATGTCCACTGAACAGAATTGGATTGTTATAAGGCACTCTCTCAAAACAGGCTTTGTTCTACTCATTTGATAAAATGTACTACATTCAGTGTCACTCAAAACAAAAAAAAAAGTCCCGACTTTATAATGGCCATTTTTCTAGTGTTTGTAAAGTAATATACTCAAAGGTATATTATTTTAAGAAAATAACATTCCAAATAAAGTGTAGTGTCCTTATTTCTACAGTGTTCTTATATCTTTGAGCTTTAAAATAGTATGTCTAACTGTTTAGATGGACACTGTGGAAAAAAATCCATGAAATTGTAACAGAACACTAGGAGGAAATAGTATTAGCTTGTAACAGAATATTATGTAGTACCCTTTTTAAATGTGCTTTTTTTATCTTCTTTCTAAGCATCTGTTCTCCATATATATAACTATAAGGCTAAACAGTAGGGTTTTTTCCAACTCCCGATGAATTCGTTTTAAGGTAACATAGTTTCTGAAAATTAGAGGGGGCAGCTTTTTCAACCTTATAATAACAAATTATGTTTAGAATACTGTTTTATGGAGGAAAGTAAGTTCTTTGGGTTATTAGCTAAATAATATGCAGCAGATAAGGCAATCATTTATGTCTCATGCATTATATCAGTGATCTCTCCAGCTCAAGTGTATATAAATATAGACTATAAAATATGAAAGGATGACGCATGCTGCAACTTGTATTACTCAAGCTTCAAGTAAAAGCTGATATTGATTTGGTTTTTTTCATCCTCCTACGCGTGAACATAAGTGCTGTTTTTGTGTCATTGAAGAAAGAATTGAAAAAATACTTGAAAATAGGCTGGCAGTTGTATTCATCTCTTACTTCTGAAATGTGTATTTTTGAGTGTCTGGCAACTGAGGTATACCCACAACCCAGAGCATAAAACTGGAGTTTGAGACCAAGCAGTATTTGGAGAGCCTACAGATTTTAAAGAAAACAAAAAAAACATTAACATTCCCTAAAATAGCAAGTGAGCATAATGAATCAACCATGTTGAGAGACAGATTGAACTTCAACTTTCTTATGGTGTGGGTGCAGAAGAAGATCGGAGCTGTGGTCTGGAGTCTGGAAATCCACGCTGTGCTGGGTAACACTACAGGTTCACTTAACTCAGCTCTGTCCTTGACAGCAGCTGTTGTTCATATTCTGAGAATTTCTAGCCTGTGATTATCAGACTTCTCAGAAAAATGCTTTATCTTATATTTAGTATTAGTAGTGTTCATCTGTACATCAGTCCTATGTGGGAGCTTGCCATATTTGCCATCATGTGGTGATTGAAGTTGGAACAAAGTAAAACTGCCTGGCCTTGTAAATATGATCAGGAGCATTCAGTCCCTGATATGTAACCAAAATGTAAGATGAGCTGTTAACTGAAGCTGGTTATGGGTCATCTGTAAGGATAACTACACATGAGATCCTAATTCATTTCAGAGGGGTTTTGTTCACAAGTATTATTTTTTTTTTCTTCTTCTTCTTGTGGAGCACGGTTAATCCATATATAGGAAAGCTGGTGTTGGTATGAACTCTTAACTTAGATGGACTAAAACTTCGGTAGGCCTGTTTAGATGGAGTATTGTGACTTTAAAACAATATATTTGGAAAACATGCCTGTGGTTAAGCTTGTTGTTCCTTATCTTGTGGCACAGAGAACAGGCACACAGAGGTGTGCTCAGCCAGTCAGCCTTCCCTTTTTATCTTCAGTTATGTCATAGAATCATAGAATCATTTAGGTTGGAAAAAACCTTTAAGATCATCAAGTCCAACCGTTAACCTAGCACTGCCAAGTCCACCACTAAACCATGTCCCTAAGTGCCACGTCTCACGTCTTCTTAAATACCTCCAGGGATG
>NW_008795885.1:7229097-7250425 GCF_000699145.1 Aptenodytes forsteri | reverse complement strand
TACAACCTCCTTTCAGGTAGTTGTAGAGAATGATAGGGCCTCCCCTCAGCCTCCTTTTCTCCAGGCTAAACAACCCCAGTTCCCTCAGCCGCTCCTCATAAGACTTGTTCTCCAGACCCCTCACCAGCTTCGTTGCCCTTCTCTGGACACGCTCCAGCACCTCAACGTCCTTCTTGTAGTGAGGGGCCTATGAACTAGCCTGGGAACCCTTTCACGGGTTGTGCTGAAAAGGCAGGAGTATATGGGTTCTCATTTTTCAATAAAAAGGAATAGAAAATTAGTATTTGAAAGGTGTTTGTCATGACTATTGTATGGGGAGGAATAAGAAGTTATCAGACTTGTAAGTTAATATTTATAATTGGCTGCAAATACACAGTTAATTGAGTATAGTATTCCTTACCAAATCATAAACGTGATGAATCAATCAAGCCTGAAATCCCAGAATTTATTTTCTCTGTTTCAATGCTTCACCAGCATAGTATAGAAACGAATTAAACAAAAATTATCTGTGCTGTTAGGCAGTGCACAAATGTTTCCAATGCATTGTTAATATATGCCATAAAAGCTGGATCCTCATTCAACTAAATATAGCTGGATGAATGGTCTGTGCTGTTCTATGCAACTTCAGTCTGCTTTAGAATGCAAAAGCAGTTACACAATGACAAGGCCTGTGATACAGTAGCAGCTTTTCAGTGGCTGTAGCATTCCTTCTGTGCATGATTTAAAAGAAAAAACAATCCTTTTAAATAAGTCAGGTTCTTACAGAAGTCCTCTTAAATAAGTCAGGTTTCCTCAGTTTCAGAACAGTCTTTGCTATATGCAGTGTGTGCTGTTCAGAATGAAAAAAATTAGAACTATTCATCTGGCTGAGCAATGAATCAGTTGAAAGTGATTTTGCATTTTGTGATGAAACATGTATACTATTCATGCAATTTATGAGAGACATAATAAAGAATATAAACTGCATTCTTGTTACTACATTCTTAATTAAGCTAGGCAGGTTAATTTAGGCTGAGCACAGTACCACAATGGTGATGGATATTGATCAAGAATAGAGCTCAGGGTTGTGCCTTCAGGGATTATGAGATCGGGTGGTCTGTCTAAATTTAATATGTAGCCCACCAGAAGGACGTTAGATTTAGCAATAAATTGTTTGTATTAGTGTGACGTGGCCTGCTGAGAAGTAGAAAAATAGCTGTGGCATTACATTGGGGTTTGAAATTAGAAGTAGTGACATATGCAGCATATTTTAGTTGTCCTTTGATATCAAACTGCAGAACCTATGAGAAAACCATGCTGCAGAGCAATATGACATACAAGAGTAAGGTGTTCATTTATTTTGGTTGGTTGGTTTTGGTCTTGCATCTTTTAGGCTAGCAGTAGTCAGCATGGTTTGTGTCCTCATTTATCAGTTGAAACAAAGGAACATTGACTACCTGGGAAATTGGTCTCAAACCCTGGGAAGGAAAGAGTGAAGGTGATTCTGTGGCATGCCAGTCTTTCTCCTAGAAGAGGATATTTGACAGGGAAAAGATGCATGGAAGATCACTCCCATAAACTCAAAGTTCACTAGGCTTCCTTTGCATAAAATACCATACAATCTCTTATTTACACTGAAAGCACTCAGTTCTCAGAAGAGCTGGGTAGTTGTTAGCAGGGAATACTTAGAAGTCAGGACAGCACTGTTACTAAGAGCCATAATCATAATAAGGAAAGCCAATCATTTTTTTAAGTTGTCTAGCTAGTCAGTTCTCCAGCAATATAATCTTGTTTTCTGAGCGTTTTATGTACAATACCTACCGTCACTAAGATTCTCTTCTGTGATTAGTTGTGCTGATTAATAATAACATTAGTAATAACATTAGTTCAGTCTGGCCAGTGTTGGTTCTCCAGTTGTGGTCATCCATATCTAGAGCAAGTCCTTACGAGTATTAGACTCCTTTTTAAATAAAACTGTTTAAGACCAAGAGAACTTGTTATGGAAGATCACTGTCAGTAATGGTAAAGAATAAAACAACACCTGCTGAACCATGATCAAACAAGCAGATCATGTCAAACAAACCTACATCAGTAGGCCATTGTGTGCCGGTACCATTTACCCTACGTCTGCCTATAGCATCATGGCAGAGCATTTAGGAGGGCTCAGTAGAGAGTTTTAGTAACTATCACCTTGTGCTTAACCATTCATAGTGAAAAGGATTTACTGATTTCTATCAGAAATTAAATAAATAGTCACAGATAGTTACCATACTTAATGGCAATATCTAAATATTGTTTTTTAATCATAGTTTATGCAGAAACTTAAACACATCCTGTCATAGATTTTTCTGGTTATATATGAAGCCAGTATTGCTTTTCCACTTTGAAAATTCCAAGCTTATAAATATTTAATGTTATGGAGAGGTGAGGCTGCTAGGACTGTACAATATAAAGTTTTAATAGCTTTATTCATAGCCTTCTCTGTGACTATAAAATATATTCTTGTTTACCAAGTTGCATCAATCATAGCTGGATTTCTCTTGAGATTAGCAAATGGATTTCAAGATACAAGGTGGGAGGGGGGAGTATGTCTTGTATTCATCCACAGTCAACTACCATTTTCTAACATTTAGATGTAAATTTTCTTCAAAATATTTTACACTCTATTTACCTTCACTAAATGCTGAACATATGTTTCAACAGGTTAAAGTAATAGCCAACTTCTCCATAGGGGTACAGACAACTATATTTTTAATTCTTTGTTAAGCATATCATAATTTTATGCCTAGAAAATATCTTCTGCAAGGTTAATCCTGGTTCTTAATGTCTGAAGTAGTGACATGTTTAAATGATGTTTATTAATATATTCCACGTACCCTGAAAATTGAGTGTAGACTTGTGGTAGGAGAAATACACATCGTATTGTATAGTTTCCTGGAAGCACACTCGGAAAAGGATAAGAACCTTAAGACCTGAATCTTACAGTAGTAAGCTCTAGCAAAATATTGAATTGTGTTTGAAAGCAAGAAAAAACAAAAGACACGCAAACATGCACACACTGCCTTAGACAATACGAAGTGTAACTGTTCATACTGGCAATTATGCCCTGGTGATTAGCTATATTTTTACTTAGGCTACATTGTTTGATTTCCCATTTCTGATTTGCCACAACAAAGAAAAGAAAAAAAAGGAAGAGGGTTTTTGCTTGCTTGCTTTAGGATTATCTTAATTGTTGCTGTGTTGATTTGGTGGTGCTCCTTTAGTTCCGAAGTCATAACCTCAGTAGGAAATGCAGCCATCCAACACTGTAACTCTTGCAATCATACCATAATGTAATAAGGCTTATTTAAAGAGAAAAGGAAGCCAATAACCCCACACTGGAATTAAACTGCAAAACTCGGCTTTAAATTGTGTCTGTATTGTTCGTCAGTGGAACCTTCTAATGCTGGCTTTCTATTCCACTATTTTTGTGTAGTTCTTTTGACAGCAAATTTGTTTATCAGCAAAGAGGACTTGGACCAATTGAACAGAACACAATTCTTGTCCTGAATCCAAGTAATGCAAAACTGCTTCGTTCCATGGGCAAAAGTCTGTAAGTTATTTTTGCTTTTATCAATAGAACTAACATTTTTGTATATTTTACTCCAGAAAGTCCCCAAGCCCATTTTCACATATGTTTTATATTACATTGTGTGATTGTAGTGTCTGAGTTTATTTAAATTAATAAATAAATAAAAATTACAAAATCAGAAACTAATAAAAGTAATTTGCCATCTTTTCCACCTCTGCTTTCTTGCAATTCATATGATTTCATCTACCAGCCAGATTAACAGAAATGCAGAGCTCATGAGTATTGTATATTGTCCTTAAAGATACCAATTATTAGCCTGAGTGAGATACCAGAGATCAACTGAATTTCAGAGCTGAGACACTTGTCAAGAAAATTCTATTCTGTAAAGGTATCTTTTTCATGAAATACTACAAATAGTTAGTATGTACAACATTTGTTGATCTGTAGATAAAAAGTGAAATCTTCACATCTACATCATTCTTCCTGAAAGATGTTTTTAACTTGATTCTTCTACATTTGTGCTTGCAGATTTTACTTACCACATGGTCTGAGTATAGATAAAAATGGTAACTACTGGGTCACTGATGTAGCTCTCCATCAGGTATGTTTTTGAAGCTTTAATACTAGGACCTTAATATTTTGCCAAAAAATGTTTTTGTTTTCCTAGAGATTTGACATAAATTATTTCTCTAGGCCTGTTAAGATAAACATTAAGAATATGCCTACAGAAGTTGATCTCTGTGGCCTTCATGGAATATAGTTCTGTTGAATAATTTGCTGTATGGACATAGCATGCAGAAGTGAAAGTATCTGTTTTAAAACAATTATTCTTTTGAAAATGAACAGATTTTTCTGCTACATCTTTGCTTATCAATTCTCCTATGTACTTAAACCCAGAATGTGAAACTAACTCATTTGCTGTAATCACAGGAAATTTATATTTTATGCAGAAATTTCCTAGAATCAACAGTATCGAAAAACTGGTAATAGATGTCATAGTCAATATATTAAGGCTATATTTGGTATATAAAATTATTTTAAACACAGTAATAAATATTTTTCCATAGGCAGCCATCCCTCTTATATTTCACCTTCCATAACTGAAACCTCTTCTCTTTTCCCATTGACTAAAAAAAAGGTTTTCAAACTGGGAGCAGATGACAAAGAACCATTACTGATCTTAGGAGTGGCTTTACAACCGGGCAGTGACAAAAATCATTTCTGTCAACCAACTGATGTGGCCGTGGATCCGATCACTGGCAGCATTTATGTCTCTGATGGCTACTGTAACAGTCGAATCATTCAGTTCTCTCCAAATGGATTGTATGTGAATCAGTGGGGAGAAGGTACAGGTCAGAGCTCTTGGTACTTTACCCGTACTGCTGTTACCATGAACTCACCGTGAACCATGAGATTGCTGATGTTACTGTTACTTTTATTTATAAGTTTCTATTACGGAAATACCTTCCAGGTCCTAGCTGAATTTCAGCCTTGTCATTGCATTCTAATTTTCTCTCTTCTATTCATACAGCTACTTGTAGTAGTTATATATTCACTAAAAATAAAAAATGGGAATTTGCTAGCATGCTTTCAGTACAAGTATTGGCATGTCCTATCTTATCAAGAAAATGTTCTGACTTTCACAAAAAACTTATTTTTTTTCTTAAACATTTGATCAAATAGTATAAGCCTTTACCATTTTTCAAGATTTATGCCATGATCCCATCTATTTTAACTTTTGTGAGTAATTACATTAATTCTGCCTGACTTGGATTTATGTATCAGGCATTAAACTGTGCCAAATATTATAGGGAAATAGCAAATTCATAAGCTCAGGATTTACAAAAACAATGCAAAAGACTACCACGGTTTACCTACCTGAACGAGTAAAACTGCTAGGAGAAGCAAGCAAGCTGACTTTACTCTTTTTCCAATGTTATATGGCGTTATGTGACATATTGCTGTTTCTAAGCAAAACTGATAGTTTCGGTGTGTACTTTAACACAAACCTGGATATTTTGTATTGCAGAGACTTCTTTAGGCAGAGCCAGACCTGGACAGTTTCATATCCCTCACAGCTTAGCCCTGATCCCTGACTTCAGTCAGCTATGTGTTGCAGACAGGGAAAATGGTCGAATTCAGTGCTTCAGGTTAGAGACTGGGGAGTTCGTAAGAGAGATCAAGCACAAATCATTTGGAAGAGAGTTGTTCGCAGTTTCATATGTTCCAGGTAATTTTTTTTCATGTTCTTCAGATTTCAAGTAGTTGCTTTATGCTGGTGTGTCACAGTACACAATGCTATTTCACGACGAGTGCTGTCATGTTATCTTAGGCCACATATTTATTCTCTTTCAAAGTAGAGCTGATGTAATGGAAAATGTTAGAACTATCCTGTTTTCCTATTTGTGGGATGATAATCTCTGCTTCTGAGAAATGACTGATTAGACTCCCTAATAGTGATGTCAACAAGTAGATGATCTTCTTTGCTTCCTAGTTATTGACTGCACAGTCAATAACTAGTTAATAATAATGTTTTAAAATATTCATTTCAAGCTCCATTGAAGAGAGCAAAATAAAGAGCTTCCAAACTATCAAGAAAAGTTTTGTGTTTCATAAAACAAAAAATCTGAAAGCAGCTAGTTTGAAAAAGTTGTGGTTTTTAATATCACAATCTGGTTGTGATATTAAAATTACTGTATTAAGTTTTTGGGTTAGATTTTTAATACCGATACTGAAAGTAATGTAAATGTCAAGAACTGGACGAGGAATTTTGGCATGTCAGGCTCAAAACTCTGTAGTTGATATCAAATTTAATATCAGGGTTATGTCTTGTGCATCTGCCAAGAACATAAGAAATGCTGTACTGGATGAGATGCTTGATACCTATAGCCCAGTGCTCCATCTCTGACAGTGTCAGCAAGAGAGGCATTCTAAGGAGAATGTGTAAGCCTGGCTGCATTTGGTGGTCCGTTCCTCTCCTACTTCCCATGCATCCACAAAAGCTCTTTATTTAAGGATGTTAAGAGGTAGCTCCTGGCCTCTTCTTCGTAGTATCTTTCTATAGACCCATTCTGAACTGGCTTGTACTGTCTGCCTCCTTGACTTCCTGCAGTTACAGGCTCCAGAAGCTCACTACCCACTTTATTTTTTTAATTTAAAAAAGTGATCTAGTTTCATTGAGTGCCTCTCAGTCCCAGTATTTTGGGAGTTGGTGAATAACAGTTCTGCACTCCCCGTATCTGCTGCCTCTTAGCCTTCTCCTCTCCAAGCCAAAGAACCCCAGCCACCTTAGTCTCTCCCAATAAGCCATTTAATTGCTTCAGCCCCTTGACTATTGTAGTTGCCCTTCTTTTCCAGCATCTTTAACTTCATTAGGACCTTCTTGAGATGCAGAGAGTAAAACAGCACTCAGTACTCAAGATGTGGGCTTGCTGCGTTTTTGCATAGTGGCAGAACTGTCCCCTCCATTCCTAATTCTCTTCCTGATGATGCCAAACATTCTGTTGAAATTTTGGCTGTCACTGTACATGGAGCCAAAGATTTCAGAGATCTTTCAGTGATGGCTCGGAGATGTCTCTCCTGAGTTGTAGCTGCCAGTTCCAAGCTAAACATCACATAGGCATGATCTAGATTATTTTTTCATAGAAGCATCACTCTACATTTGTCTTTGCTGAAGCTCTTCTGCCATCTGTTTGACAACTCACTTATTCTTATAAAAAGTCTTTCCAGACTTTCTCAATATCATCAAGCTTTTGACTGCTCCGCGGAACTCAGTACCTTCCTCAGACTGGGAGATGTCACTGTTCACCCCATTCTTTAGGTCACTGATGAAGGCTATT
The DNA here is from genome assembly GCF_000699145.1 of Aptenodytes forsteri. Lineage (NCBI taxonomy): Eukaryota > Metazoa > Chordata > Aves > Sphenisciformes > Spheniscidae > Aptenodytes > Aptenodytes forsteri. Next base: position 7,243,036 of record NW_008795885.1, on the reverse strand, counting down.
GAATTAAATTGTTTCTGGCTCTGATCCCTGCAGGATCGCACTACTCAGACTTCTCTATCCTGAAAAATTATAATCTCTGCCCTTAAGCTCTGCTCTGTGCTTCCTGTTCATTCCTGTTTCATTCAGCCCTGTGACAACTCACATTCTTTAATAACCTCTGATGCACAACCTTGTCAAAGGGTTTCTGAAAATCCAAGTATGTCTACAGAATCTCCTTTACCTGTGTGCTTTTTCTCCTTGTTCAGAGGTGAGGTACAATTTCCCCTTAGAGAAGGTGTACCAACTTGTTTCCAACAGGCCACGCTTACCCATGTCTTATTCTTCATTATGGATTCTACCATCTTACTGGGGATGGAAGCCAGAATTGTTGACATGTAATTCCCAGGCACCCTTTTGAGCCCTTCTTGTAGATGGGCATTACTTTGGCAGGCTGCTAGTTTTCTGGAGGAGTGGCTGTTTGCAGTGCTAGGTTACTCAGCTTGGCCTGAGGTCTGTAATTTCACATTTGAGTTCCTTCTGAACTTGAGCAAATGCCATCCAAACCTGGTAAATTATTAACCTCCAACTTGTCTAACACCTTTTGTGTATCTCCTTCCAGTTGAGCTGGCTCCTCTGACCTCTTTGCTATGAAAAAAATTGAGTGTCAGAATCTCCCCAACATATTCAACAGAAAAAACTGACAAAAACTGAGCTTCTCTCCCACAGGCCCCTCATCCCCGAGTCCTCCTTTCACACCTTTTCCTCTTGTGGTCCCACTGATTCCCTAGCTGACTTTCTGCTTTTGATGCATTTAAGGAACTTTCCATTATCAGATCAAGCATCCTTAGCAAAGCATTCTTCAGATTATTGGGTTTTTAACCCTTTCACATTCTTTTTACATTTAACCAATCTGTAAAATATTGCCTTGCTATTTCTTCTCATTTGGACAAAGTGTGCATCTCTTAAATGCCAAACCTTCACCTGTTACACCTTACTTAACTTTCCCCTTCTGATTTAGTTTCCTACTGAGTTACCTTCCCGTCTGTCTCTGTCTCTGTCTTTTTCTCAGACAGCCTTTTTTCATCTATACTGTCACAGTTAATCTTCACTGTAGTTTGCTATGTGTGGGTTGTTAAAGCAAATCTAATGTTGTTGCAGGCGGTCTCCTCTTTGCAGTTAATGGAATGCCTTATCCTGGAGAGGCAGAACCAGTGCAAGGGTTTGTGATGAACTTCTCTACTGGAGAAATAATTGATACTTTCATTCCGCTTAGAAAGGTAGAGTATTGCACAGAGTGCCTGGTGCATATAATTATATCTATGAGAATGTCGGTAACATCCTACTTCTCCAACTTCCATAAGACTATTACAGGAAATAAGATGTTTTATAGTGTAAGGTATTCATAAGGAATTCTTTATAATATTAACGTAATAAAGGCACTAGAATTTCAGGTCGTAGTTTCTACATGTGGTACACATTCGAAAATTATACTACCTTCAAGATGATTCCTACAGATAATACCTTTAGTCAAGATGAGCCTACTTTATTGCTGTCAGACAGTTCTTAAAAGCTAATTTAAGAGAAGAATGAATGACTTGAAATATTCATATATTTAGATGCTAGTAATATGTCAAAAAATAGAGTATATTCCTAAGCAGAAATAAAATTCAACTGTATGGTTGCATCCTTTCTTTACAGAAGACTAGTGTGGAAGTTAAGGCTAAATGTCGTTCATACGGTACTGTACATAACAATTATGTTTATTTTCAAAAAAAAGTTTCCATATATTCTCTTAGACTAAAGAATGAATGTGAAGATTCCCATTTCTGGGTAACACATATACTCTGTTATTTGCAGTCCAGTTTTAAATTATATTAGAGTTATTTTTTTCTGAGGATAGCAAATAGCTTATTGCATACAAACTCTGACAAAAACTAAATATGTGGGCTTGAAACCAAGATTGATGATTTTTTAAATATGTATTTCACAGGATAAAACTGAATGCAAGACTATAAATACAAATATTATAAATGTAAAAATTGTTTAGCATGAATACGTCTAATAATCTCCATGTTGTTATCCCTGGAGAAGGCAAACATACAATAGAAATGGAATTCCTCTCCCTTCACTCATGTCAGGCCTTCACACCAGCACCTGCTGCGATTTCCAGTCTTAAGGACTGAATATGACCAGTCTCAAGTTCAGGGTTAAGGAGGCCTCATGAATGTGTAGACACTTACGAGTAACCTGTGACTGCTTATCTTCACAGAGCTTTGAGATGCCACATGATGTTGTTGCTTCAGAAGATAAAACAGTATTCGTTGGAGATGTTCATGCCAGAGCAGTGTGGAAGTTTGCATCCACAGAAAGTATGTTCTTTTTGTTCTTAATGTCACAACTGCGCATTTTGTATCTTCAGATCAGTACCACTTATCTGGTACCACTGGCAAAGAACCTGGTGGCTTAATGACAACGATTTAAGTACACTACAAGCTCTGCCTGCAGAAGTTGTGTGCTACTGCTCAGTTTTCATTAAAAGACCATTCTTCAGCATTGCTGCGTGCTCTGTCAGAGGAGAGTCCTGAGCACATTAGTTTGTTTGTCACAGGAGGAATCAAAATGCATTTGCCTCATGGTAGATCTATCCCTTGTCATATCAGTACCTGCTTAAACAAAAGCATGACTCTTTAGCGTTTTAGTAATTTTAATGTATCATGTGCTGAGAAGTCAACTGCTTCCTTTGAGGTTATCATATAGGAAACTCCCAGGGGCTGAAGTAAAAACACAAGGCAACTTAAAATTTATATTCATTTCATTGGGAGTATTCATCATTAGAAAATGAATCTAGTATAGTTTGAACTCCTATTTCCATGAAGTGGAAATACTTCCCAGTTTTAATCTAGTAACCCCCAAGCCAAGCAGCCTGACTTCAGGGAGAGAGACCTGATTAGTCAGACATCAATTTAGTAGGAATCAGGGAGAAATTAGATTTTTTACGGGAATAAAAATATAATCCACTGTTACATTTTATTGGATAAAAAATGTATGAGAGAGATAAAGCCTCAGGCTTCAGGGTGTTAGTCAACCAGTAAGAGTCTGCTGTTATAAATGAACTTCTGACTAAGCCAGTTATTCCATATTTGTCTGTTTATAATTTGTGGGTTTTCCTTTGGCGCATCTGGTATCAGCTGCTGTTAATAACAGGAAACTGGACCAGATAAATTGTAATTCTGACTGGATATGGCTTTTTCTGCATATAGTAACCTGAACATTTCTAGGCTTTCATTCAAAGAAACATGAGAACAAAAAAAATAATGGAATTATTCATCACTTACAGGTTAGATGAGGAAAGTCCTTGTATATCATCTTCTTTTTAGCTTTTGCTGCAGTATAAAACTGTAGTAGCTAAGGAGCCCTGATTAAGCTGGCCTTTAATCCATTGTGATTTTTGTTATAATTAACAGTTTTATTTTTGTGGGAATCCCTGAACCTTTACATGTGCCCATAAAATCTCTCTGTGGCATAAGAGTCAATCATTGCCAACAGCTTTCATGAATCAAGCTCTTCTTCCCATGACCTTGTGAGCTATTGAATGGTTCATTTTGATTCTCCTTGGTGAAGTTCAGATGCTGATGGGATTGTTTACTGTAGGATTGTACTGTACATTTGAGAAAGCTAGCAGGAAAATGTCACTGAGTGTCTTTCTGAAATGTCAGTTGTCCTGAAGAATAATTTTGTTTTACAGAAATGGAACATCGGTCAGTTAAAAAGGCGGGTATTGAGGTACAGGAAATAAAAGGTTAGTCTGATTCGTAATGGAAATGAAGGAACCAGTATTTACACATAGACTAGGACTGCTTCTGCCAAGTTGGAGGGAAAAATGCTAACTAGTTTCACTGTTGTTTTATTTTTCACCATCATTTCCTACAGTGACTATAGATAAAATGAGCTGGCATAGGAAGCACTAGAAAGCAGCTTGTAACACTGTTACCTAGTAGATGCTGGTTTACAGCCAATCTAAACATTTCATTTTCAATGATGACAAGTGCTTCACAGACACTAAGATAAAAATTTAACTAGTGGATTAATTCTGTACCACCATCTGGTATGGTCCAGATCGGTATCTGTGTCAGCTCCCTTAGATGCAGAAATAGCTCTGAAATATAACTGTGATAGTTACCCCCCAGCACCCTTCCCCCTGCTCCACAACCCTCAAACACCAAAAAAGGGTTATTTGAAACAGCAGTTGGTTTATCTTTCTGCATAGTCTTTCAGTACACAGCCTTGCCAGTCACACCATATGGCAAAAAATATAATTTTTTCTATGTAGATTTATTTCCCTGGATTTACTGCTTTCTTGTTTTAAATTTATCTGCATGAAAAAGAAAAAAAAGAAAAAAAAGGGAAAATAAAAACATGTAGAAATTTAATATAAGGAGATAAAGAAATACATGTAGAGGGGATTGAAAGCGGTAAAATAGCAATTCAAGAAGATGAAAAGTAATTTTAACCATTAGTGTTCTGTTAGGTAGGTCTTTTATGTTGAAAAGGAAAAGTTCGTTTCCCTTTCAGAAAAACAGTACCAGGCTATGGAGAGGCCTTTATAAAATGTTCAGACGTTCTTAACTGCTTTTCTTTGGTTGAATTCAGAGCTTGGGTGGTTTGCTTTAGCCATGTATATGCAGACAGAGAAAAATACCAAAAGATCCCAACTGCCAACTGCAAGCATGTAGAATAAAGTAGAATAAAGTAGGCTGACATTATAAAACAGTGAAATCCTTGTTGTCAAAACTGTTATCCTTCTGTTTTATCTGTGTTGGTACATCAGTCCTCCTGAAGCACTCAAAATGGAAGTGTTGACATTACAGCATCCACAGTACAACAAATCTAGGTATATATTAACGCATTTCAGCTTTCTTTAGGAAGATACCATGCTAGCTGACACTTCTAGTGTTACAGAGAAAAATGCAATAGTATCAGCAGGGTAAGAAACAGTTTTTAAGTAACAACCTCTAAAACTGCTTAGGGTACGTAGACTGAAATTAACAACTTTCAGCTTCACTTGAAGAAAACGGATAGTCAAGGGACTTTGTGTCATCCTCTGCTTAATAAATGGACAGGAGTGGCCTGCACTTTCACAGTCTCCTGGTGACAGGCTGTTACTATTGCTTGCACTGCTGTGAAGTGGAGGAAAACACGTGGAGAACTTGAGCTTTGCCAGGGGGTGGGCAAGATGGTGGAGGAAAATGGCTCTTGGCTGTAACTACTACCTGAACAGACAGCATGTTATCATTGTATCATTGTTACCATTGTATTAGTGATAACAATGATATTGTTGTTACCATTTTATTAGTGTTAAGTGTAAACTGAAGAATTTACTGTTATTTCAGAATAGAACATCATTTTAAGTTCGATACAGAATCAAAATAGAGTTGATTCAGAGTGTGTTTCTGATGCAGCTACTTCTTAAGACATGCAGTTAAGTCAGACTGTAAAATAAAAAGCTAGGCGGTTCCACTCATTAAAAGTTAGCAAAAAGCGTGTGATCTTTTATACATACACAAAATGGCGTAAAGGATTTCATTGAAATTGTTTTTCTCCTTGTAGGTGGAGAGGTAACAAATTAGTCAGGAATGATTGGATGCAGTTTTCAAAAGCTCTCCAGATTTACAGAGCCGAAGTTCTTTCACGGAATGTAGCAGTTCTGAAAATTTAACCTTGTCACAAGTTTATTAAAAAGAGCTTTAAATGCTTTCCTTTATAATAATATAGCATATACTGGATTTCTGTATTTCTTGTGAAAGTGTTGTTATCAAAAGGAGATATTTAACTGATACTACATTACATGCCTATTTGTAAAAATAGATCTTTTAGGGATTTTCCTGTATTTTAAATGATAGATACTTTTTAAGACAAAACTCTCCCTGACACTTCTGCTTTCCCCATTCGAGAAAAGGGGAGGGCATCTTTGCTAGTGAGTGATATCATTCAGCCTCTCTCTGCCTTACGTTTGGGATAACATCAGCAAGAGCTAAAAACGTCTCCATAAGTGTTTGTCTCGTTTCCTTGTTACTCAACACTTCAGGTATTCTAGCTTGTTCTTTTCTTTAACGCCTTGTTCTGTGTTGCTTGATGCATATGGATTACATATTGAAATTGTCTTCTTTTTAAAGAATCAGAAACAATTGTAGAAGCCAGATTGAAAAACAACCCAGAACCAACAGACCCTCTAAAGAAGCAGGAAAAACAACATTTGGTCCGACAGGCCAGCACTGGAGTTTCCTTTGTTCTTATTACAACTCTTCTAATTATCCCTGTTGTTGTCCTGCTGGCAATTTTAGTATTTATTCGGTGGAGGAAGACAACTGTCTATGGAGGTAACCATGAGTAACTCTAGAGAACAGGCTTTTATTATTCCGGTTCAAAACATTGCTGAACACTGAGGGACAAGGGTATGAAGAGAGAGGCTTACTGTCCCTTTACCCTTCTGAACAGTTACTGTGATGCTGCATGCAAACTAAGAATCAGCATGCACATGGCAACTGCATCCCCCTCTGCATTTAATATTGCATCTCAAGCCACCACCTTTTCAGAACATGCATCTAAAAACTTTAATTGGTGTCAAGCTGAAAATTGGTGTCTCAGAAACGACTAGAATATATTCATGTTATCGTCTAGAATACCTAAATTTTAATACTCTGAGCATAGCTTCATTTTCACTTTGGGATCTTTAAATTGTTGAGAACAAAGGACTCTATGGGTATTATAGAGGTATAAGCAAAATGCAAACAAATAACATTTACAAGAGATTATACATTATTGTTCACTACTACCTTGTGCATTTTTTTGAGTCAGACGTGTTTCCATAATGCACCTCCATCCATTGCTGTGAGAGCTTTAATTGGTACTTACAATGCTATGTAAATTTGTTCTTAATTAATTTTATATAATAACACTATTTTTGAGAAACTGGTAGACTGCAGTAGGAGTTTGATCACTACACTTGTTATTTTGTATGGCATAAATAGTTTTATCAAGATCTGCTCATCAAGAGAAGAAAATGTACATGGAATAGACAAATAATACAGTTCTGGCACTGGCTAGGACATACTGTGACAGAGTAGGTAATTCAGCAATCTAATATTGCTGTGCAACTAATTGGATGTATTTTATTTGAAGATTTCAGTGTGCACCTTCCTGACTCTGTGTGTTCAAACACGTTTAGCACATCAGATGTGCTAACACTCTAGACAACTGCAGTACTGCCATTAATGGATATGATCTATAATAGCATCTTTGCACTCCATTTGGATTCAAGCAGCACTTGAATTTACTGTGTCAAAGAGCATGGTACAGTTACATTGGTAAAAGTAAACTTCTTGCACAGACTTATGGAAACTGAGTAGTATATAGGAAAAGACAGTTTGGTCATGGCATTTAATTTTTCTTCAGATGAAGGATGGAAAGAGTTACCAGGGAGGAGGATATAGTTTGTGAGGGGGGAGAGAAAGTTCCTCCAAAATAGCTGAAGAAATTCACAGATCACTGTCCTCCAGAAAGCCAGTCTTCTCTGAAGGGAAACTGTACCATTTCAAATGTCAAGCTGTATTTTGCAGTGTGCTGGAATGTAGTTGTGCACATTATAAATGACAAGGTTCTTGTCCTTCCTGTAAACTTTTCACAGTGACATAAGTGAACAGTTGAGGGAATGAAATTCTCAGAAATAACTTACATGCAAATCTTCTTAATGGCTGAATTGGCATAAACTGAACACCTGTGGTATCATAATTTTGTTAGGAATTATAATTTCACCTTAATCAAGAAGCTGAAAAGTATCAGTTTTGCTTCTTAGAGCTGCTGATCAATTTGTTGAATGTCTGTGCTTTGTATCAGAAAATACAGGTAATTCTTGAATCATAGAATATGATTTTTTTAGCTTATTTTTGAAATTACCTTATTTTTCAGCTGATGGGGAACACAAACTTGATTCAAGTTCAGGCAGAAATTTAGGCAGACTTAGAGGTAAGTCTAAGTCATTGAAGATGCTTTAAGGACACAGTAACGAGAGGGTTTTTTCTGTATTCACTTCTAGTTGAGTAACAGATTTGATGGAACTTTCTCAGAGGAAGGATTGGGGGCAAACCTCAGGTGTTTTCTGGAAATGTCTTTTACAACACCTTTCATCCGTCATTATCTGCCCACTGAAGAGGATGTGTCACTACCAGTGGGAGAGCAGTAGCTGTTACAATGAGTTATCTGTGGATCTGGTGAATATAATGAGGCACTTCGAGACCAAGGGCAAACTGGTGGGGACACAAACAGCCTGCGTAAAGACTTAATGAAACAATGGATGCTGAAAAAAAAGTTTGAAACTTCTACTTCAAAGATTAATTTCTTTCCTCTTTCATGATCTCTATACTTAGCTTTTGTGGCTTATGTGCTGATCTTTAAAAACAGTTTCTGGAAGGACACTTAAAGTAATCTCCACTGTACTGTTGAATGAGATTTTTTTGTTGAATGATTTTTATTCCCCCCATACAGTAAAGCAAACCTTATGACAAGTCTTTCCTTTCCACAGGGAAAGGCGGTGGTGGCCTTAACCTTGGCAACTTCTTTGCAAGTCACAAAGGCTACAGCCGAAAAGGGTTCGACCGACTGAGCACTGAAGGAAGTGATCAGGAAAAAGATGAAGATGATGGCACAGATTCAGAGGAAGAGTGTTCAGCACCTCCACCCCCACCAGCACCTTCATCATCCTGAAACCAGCCTTTGAGTTCTCCATTATAAGATTCAACCCAGAATGTCAGATTCCTTTTCCCTTAAGCACGTTTAAGATTTTGTGTATTTAATTGTAAACTGTACTAGTCTGTGTGGGGCTGTACACTGGTTCCTTTAATTTTTGTTTGGTTTTAGTTCTGTTTTTTAAGTGGAGGAGTGTATGGAAGTTCCATATCAGTGCCATTGTTTTTTATGTGAACATCTTAATAAAGCAAACAGTCTTATAATTGCAGCACTGATTTAAAGCAGTAGTATTTTCTCATCTCAATTTGGGGATCTTGTAAATAAGTCTTACTATCTGCTTCATCAAAATATTTTTCCCATAACTATTCAGTCGCCAATTTCTGTTTTGTGCCTTTCCTCTTCAATGTCCTTAACCTGTTGCAGTACAGAGAAAATACAGTGCCACAAGAAAATGAAGCTGCTAAATCTTCTTCTATTTTTTTAAAATCACTAACATTATATTGCATTGAAGGAAAGAAAAAAGTCTCTATTTAATTTTTTTTCTTCTTCCTAACTTGATGTGTTTCTGGGATGTCTTATTTTTAGATGGTATCATTGTTAGAACACTATTTTCAGAAGCTGAATGTAATTTGTGTAATAAAGTATTCGCAGAGCATTAGCTGTCGGAGTGTACTTTGAAATTTTTGCATACTTTTAAGTCTTTTGTATACAACTTTTGTAAAGGTTACACAAATCACTTAATACAGTAAAAATTTTAATGTCTTCTACCAGCAGAGAAAAAGTGCTATTTTGTTCGGAAGCTGGAAAAATATTTTGCTATGTCACAAGGTTTTTTTTTTAAAGACTAATAATTTACATACATGTACAAAGTCAAGCTTAAACATTTAAAGAGGAGTTTTACTTGTATAATAAAACTGCAGGGTATGTACTTTAATAAAACATGGTCACAGCCAAGAGGAAACCTGTGTCTCAAATTAAATATGCAAATTAGTCAGGGTAGGCATCTAATACGACCTGATTTGTAGTACTGATTTTCTTGTTTCTCCACACTTCCTTTTTCATTCATACAACAGGAGTCCTCAATCCCGTAATGTGCTCACTCATTGAACAGGAGACTTGCAGAAGACTTGCTAGATGATTATCCTGGCTGTATGAGTCATCTGAAGTGTGAATCATTGTGTGACGTCAGCATGATTTATCAGTCTAGTTTGAGGATCAAAGCATGATTAATTCCTTTTAAAACCTGTATTATGAGCAGAGTGTACACAGCTGTAATTGCCGCAGGTTCTTACAAAACAGCTTTCATTATCGTCATTGCAGGTGCTGTAATAGGCTATTGCTCGTGTTGAGCTTGAAAAATAGGCTTAAGGTTTCTTGTGGTGGCAGGTTTTGCAAGGTGTTTTTTGAGGGAATAAGGGTAATGATAGTAGACCAAAAGATAAGATTTCCTCCCCCAGCAAGATTTTATAAATCTTTTTTCTGGAACAAAAGCTTAAAATCCCTGACAGGTTGTTTTTTCTCAAGTATAGCAAGATCTCCAGGATAGCTGTCTAAAATGCTGGAGTACAGGCTCAGTTTCATGTGGTACATATTTAGTGCATACTCTGAGTTGCTTACTTTCCTGCTAATTTCTATTTTTCTAATGTTACGAGGAAAATGGCCTGTTTCTGTCTTGCTTTCAAAAGCAAGGGTTATTTTTAGCTGTGGCCTTGATCCCTTTGTATATGAATAAAAACAAATAAGGTAGTTGGGAAGCATCTTCTAAAACTGTCTGCAAAGATGACAAGTCACTAGTTTAGAGGGAGTTTTCAATGAGAGCAATTAAGAGAGCTGTGGCAGCACTGCTATCATAGGTGGTGTATATGGCGTCAGTTCTAAAAGATGACAGGCTTTTCTCAAAAGCTATCAGTAAGGGCATATTTTTCTAACATTCGGATAGCTCACATTATGTCCATCTGATGTTGGGTGTTCTCTGCTTCCATGGTATTAGATCGATGAACATAACACGCAGCTGTCTCCTTCCTCCTTTCCTTTAGTTGATCCTTATCTCCAATTAAAAAAAATGCTTTGTTAGGTGGGAGTAGCTGAACACAGTTTAATTGCAATTACAAGATAAAACAGATTAATTCAGCATTAGTCATAATCTCTGCTCTCTGGAATTCAGAGGTTGGTCTCTACAATAATCCTGGGCTGCATAAAGAGAAGCGTGTCGAGGGAGGCGATTCTGCCCCTCTACTCTGCTCTGGTGAGACCCCACCTGGAGGACTGCGTCCAGCTCTGGAGCCTTCAGCACAGGAAAGACACGGACCTGTTGGAGCGGGTCCAGAGGAGGGTCATGAAAATGATCAGGGGGATGGAACACCTCTCCTATGAAGAAAGGCTGGGAGAGTGGGGGTTGTTCAGCCTCGAGAAGAGAAGGCTTTGGGGAGACCTTACTGCGGCCTTTCAATACTTAAAGCAGGCTTGTAAGAAAGGCAGACAGACTTTTCACCAAGGCCTGTAGGGACAGGACAAGGGGCAATGGTTTTAAACTAAAAGAGGGTAGATTTAGATTGGCTATTGGGAGGAAATTCTTTACTATGAAGGGGGTGAGACACTGGAACAGGTTGCCCAGAGAACTTGTGGATGCCCCATCTTTGGAAGTGTTCAAGGTCAGGTTGGATGGGGCTTTGAGCAACCTGATCTAGTGGAAGATGTCCCTGCCCATGGCAGGGGGGTTGGACTAGATGATCAAGGTCCCTTCGAACCCGAACCATTCTGTGATTCTTTGATAAGTGCGTTGACAGGCAACAAACTACTTTCCAGCAGCAAGCAAACTTCAGCACCTCAAGTTGCATGCTGTAACTTCATACAGGTACGATGGCAGAAAATCTGAACCTGCTTGAATGCACTGAATGTTCTTCATCTCATCAAAGCTGCATCTTATGAAAACAATGTACCAGAGACTTCATACTGCAATAGAAAACTCATGTAAAAAGGAAGACACGAGCTTTCTGTAATCACAGCTCTAGTTTTAATAAGCCAGCAGACCATCCTCCATCCTAGCAGGTTCTATGTGCTAATATTGTTATTTATGTATTAAATGTTGAATACTGGTTATTCGATCTCGGCTAGTGGGTTTGGAGTGCATGTGTTTAATTTAGTTTCAGCAATTGTCCCACCTAAGACTATGCTTTTTAATGAACAACATGGAACTGCACATTTTAAGACTTCGATGACACTAACCTTCATGACTTGCTGATTAATCTTTTCTTAAGCCTTTTTAAGGTAGAAGAATCTCAGCTATTGTAGGGGCTGAATATTTTAATTAGAATCAGGCTGATGAAGTAGCTAAGCACCTTTCCCTGTGGTAGTACTGTATCGAGCACCTCCCTGTTTTGAATAGTCTGACATACTGGAAGTCCTTCAGAGCGATGGGAAAGCGGCTGCTTATCCACTGGTAAGCACTGTCGGGCGATTCTCAGCAGCTCGCTGCGAACCAGCTGTAAGTGAGGGCGGAGCGGGGCAACTGCAAACTGCCATGAGAAGGATGCACTGAGCTGTAACGTGCAGGTTGTCACCCAAGTCACCTGAAGGTCTCCCAATTAAATGAAATTACCATCCCAATTAATCAGCTGTCCTTGCCACAAGTATCATTAGGTGTAAATTGATTCCTTGGGAAGCATCTTGATTAAGTAGAGTTTTCTAATTAAGCAGTGCACTGTAGTAGTTAATGAGGATTTATAGATCAATGCAGTAAGTTGCAACAGCTTCTTGCTTGCCAAAGCTAGATTTATTTATGTTTTATCAGAACTTTTAGGCCAGTAATGTCTGTCATGCTACATAGGATTAGGATTAAGTGTGGGTCATGGTACAGAGAAGGGACTTCATTGATTTCTATCTTGCCATTCAATCACACAGGTGGGAAGTTGTTTGAAAGACTACGAATGTATTAGCAACACAAGTTGTGGGGAGCAGATCACTGCTCAGCGATTCAAAAGCAACTTTACTACTTAATTGCACATTAGGACATACTTTTAAATTTGAAAGACTGCGTTATGATATAGTGCACAGTTTGTGTGAATTCATGTAATGTACTAACAAAAAAACCTTCTTCCTCTTTCTGGACATGGTGTCTGGAAAACCTAAAGGAGCGTCCAGCCGGCTTTGTTACACACATATTTGGAGAGGTACAAGGGAGAGCTGCATGGGAGTCAACTCGGAAGCTGCACTAGAATTTTCTAAATACTACAGGTCATGAAGGCACGTTTGCTGAACTGCTCCTTTCTTTAGCGCCTTTCCACTAGTGTTTCTTATTAATTAGTTGCATGTGAAGCACAACATCCTGCGAGTGAAGCTCTCTCTCATTTCATTGTACAACTTGTGAAAAAATAAACAGATGATGTAGAGGCATTTTTTTTCTAGGGAACTGTGCCAAAAGTATCATTTTAAAGATGCGGTGGAGCAACTTGTTCCTAGCAAATAATCAGTGGTAACAGCAAACCAGAAAAATTATTATTAATTAACAACTACATTTATTTTTCAAACTGAAACATATGAGAAACCTAAATCTTTTTTTTAATTAGAATTTAAGAATTTTGTCAGCACGGGGATAAGGCAACCCATATACCCAGCCGTAACAGGATAAAGTTGGTGCTACTTAACATGTAGGTTTTAAGAGCAGAACCCTGCCCTGGCCACTGCATTCCTCAATGCTTTGATCCCGCCCCCCCCTCCCTGGCCCCCTCATTCCTCCATTCTTTTGCCCCGCCCCCCCCCCCGGTTTGTTACTGCTGCCTTCAGCCATGGCACGTGCTGAAACTGCAGCTCAAGAGAAAACTGCTTTCGTTAAAAAGGACTGAATCCCACAGTTCTGCCCCGTTTCCGTGAGCCGGGTCTCAGGCCGCACACCGCGCCATGCCCAAGGAACCGGAGGGACGGCCTGTGTCCCGGCACCTGTAGGCGAGCTCCTGCTCTCGCCAGCCAGGGTTGAATGAGCACGGAGAGGCGCCCGGCTCTGCGGAAGCTGCAAAGCTGTAGTGAATGTTTGCCACGGCTGGCAGCTACGGTAGAAACTACCTGGTGCACAAGCGGATTAATTTTGCGCTGTAACTGACGTCGGCGAAAGGTCAGTCACGCAGCCTTCACACAACGCAGGTCACGCTGCTCCCAGAAATATATTTATGCTTCCATAATCATCATCCGGTTGCGGTTTTTGCTGTAACCAGCCGATAATTTT
>NW_008795885.1:7212408-7228986 GCF_000699145.1 Aptenodytes forsteri | reverse complement strand
GGCCGCCACCGCGCGGCCGCCTCAGCAGGGCGGCAGGGAAGGCCGGGGCGCGGGCGGGCGCCCCGCAGTGAGCCGGTAACGTCTGCGGCGTCCGGCGCGCGGAGGCCGGGAATCTCAGAAGTTCAGCGCGCCGGCGCGATGCTGTAACCACCCGCCAGCCCCCGTCCCGTTCCCGTTTAGTCTGCTCTCCCTTTGCCAGGCCTTTACCCTGTGGAAGTGATGGGTGATCTGACCAGTTAAACACTCAAAATCCATCTGGTGGGGAACCCCAGGTATTATTTACTGCGTATCACTGAAACGCTGCACAAAATACAGAACTCGTTTTCTTGTGGACTTCTCTACTGGGGCTTTCATCGCTATGCCTGGCCGCTTTGTGAAGAGTAATGACTTTTTTTCAGTATGGCTGGGAACTGACATGGTGCTGTTCACTTTGTACAGAAAGGGGGAGTGAGGCATAGAGAGTGAAGGTATAAATTGTCAAAAAACATTGACTAATTTTAAGTACCGAATTTGTGAAATCTGGATTATTTCCTTTTAACCCACTTACTTAGATACCACTTTTTTTTATTCACGGCACTGCCGCTTGCCACCAGCTGCAGCTCTGAATACTCCAGCTCTGCTGCTGAAAGCTCAGAGATTCTTGTCAAGCACCCAGAAAAGGACCACGCGAGCAACAACTGCTAAATTACGGAAATTTGTATCCAGCTGATCTGTGGTCCGTTCCACTAGCAACCTGTAGCAGGGCAGCACTGCCTGGCAGGCTGGGAATGCTGTATTTCCTACAGCCTGTCTTGTTGATTGGCTGCCAACGCAGCAAGGTTTCTGCAGATCCCTTCGTCACCGTAACACTTCTTTGCGCAGCGTCAGGGCAGAGTGGACTGCACACGACTGCAGCCGGGAGTCCTGTGGGAAGATAAACGCATGAACCCATCCTCAGAGCCTGCAGTAATGCCTACTACAATGGGACACACAAGTAGGCAGCTCAGGCAACCTGAGTGCACTTGTACTTGCAAATGTGGTCTCCGTCTGTGTGCAAGTAGAGAGGCGGGAAGGAGAACTGAGCGGGGAATGCATCTCTCAGGATTAATAGGCTCTGAATCAAATGTTTAAGTTACAGTCTGGATACTTCTATCTGGAAGAGCCTTCCTTTTCATATCAAAGCTTTTCGTGTACTGCTTTTCATTCCGAATGTCTACATAATTTGATTACCAAGATTGCCACAGTAGCCCAGCAGGTCTTCTAATATGTGTAGAGGAGTGTAATACCCATTTCCTGAAGACACTGCTAAATCCTGTTTATTTGTGTCAATTTTAGCCTTCTAATTTAACACAGCGCCTGGTCTTGGTGACTTCTAACATGGCATTTCCTTCTGTTGAATTCACAGGTGGGCAGCGTACTCTCAGGCCAAGAGACAATGATGACAGCTGCTGATGTGCCTTGCTGAGTTTCCACCACCTGGTGAGACTCTAGAGCTTGCGTGTTTTATTTTTAGCTAGTCCAACAAGTTAACTGAAATCATGCACTCCACTCCAATCCCAAAAAATATTCTATCACAGATTTTGAAAATACCAATAAGGTCTCTAATTTGCATAATTAATTTGCATAATTATATTATGCAAAGATTCTGACGTGAGGTCATTAGAGTAATGATATCTGCTGCAAAAGGTCATTGGTACGCATGCTGCACCCAAGCAAATGAGTAAAGGAAGCTTATCTCGTTCTCAGAAGTGATATATCCAGAAAATTTGTTAACTGCTTGCTGTGAAAAGCAAATCATGACTCACTGGTGCCCTCCAGCCAGGAACATTCGGTTCTAGGGAGAAGCAGCAAAAAATTTTACAATGTCTGTAGCTGGAAAGCAAGAACGCCTTAACACAGAATGGGCAAACACTATACAAAAGTTCAGGAAGTATTCAAACAAAAGAGGAATGGTTTTCATTCCACAGTAAAACACTCTGAATGTTTGTACAGAGTCTTTTCACTAGCAGATGTTTTTTGTGGTGTTTTTCATCAGACTGAGCTGGTAGTTAGCACTACTAGCAAACGCAAAGGATAAATGTTCACAGTTCTGTGCTGGGAGGTATAAGGAAATCCGCACTTTTCCGTCCATGCTGTACTCCCTTCTATTCCTGCCCTCTAAACAACTTGCCACGAGGGGGCACAAACTCTATTAGAAAACAGAATTTCTAATAATTCTGTTATGAAATAGTCTTTTGCTATTGTCCTATCATAAATCAAACCTGTGTGCCAGTGAAAAAGAGATGACAGATGGTCATTTGTGCATTATCCAAGTTGGTTAAAATACAAACCAAAAGTAGGCAGGTCACGACTCACTGTGGTCACAAGCATACACTGAACAACCCTTTGCTGTGGCAAATGTGCGAGGGATTTCTCTGCGCTTCCCCAAGCACTGTGTGCTGCTTGCAGTGTCTCAGGTTTCCTGGTGGGTTTTTTTCAGTTTCCATTGATTGTTTTTCACATCATTAGTTTGAAACCCCTGTACTTTATTTCAGTGAACCTCCCACATACAAAGAAGGCCCTATTTAGGTACGCTGAAGAGGCACTAATGCCTGCCTATTAATACAGTAGATCAAAATTACCAGGAAGCTGAATGATTATCATTACACAGTATGTTAAATTTTTCCCCGTTTTCCTATTCCACTGTCACTTTCTCTCCAATGTAGCTTTAACAAGTACACAGCACTTGTGTTGCCCCAGAGCTTTCCCAGACAACAGCTCTGCTGTACTGTATGCAAATAAAGAACTGATCAGTTGAAATAAAAAAAAAAAAAATTAAAAAAATGGTTTTCTTTTGCACCTAACAAAGCAGAAAGGAATCTTGCAGAGAGCTCCCTTATTCTCTGATTTCATCCCTGACGCTATTTTTTTTTTTTTTGCGTGCACTATAGATATATACATATATTGCATGCACGCACACACATAATGTATCTAACAATATACCAAATCCATCCTAGCAGAAGATATCACTTTAGGCAATAATCATAGTGGAAGAAACAAAGGTACATAAGGAGGAGGAGGGGTTGGCTTAAAGAGCCTGGGCCTCTATTAAGGATTAGCATAGGAACAATTTAGGCTGCCACATCATTATCATGGCATGAACCTCCAGCAGCTATAGCACACAGCACCCAAACAGATTATTGTCTTTAAACTACTATTCCAGGGAAGAAATACTGTATGACCACAGTGCTCGTTACTTGGGGGAGGGGGGGGATTAAATCAAAGTAAGGCCACTGTTTACAATTACTGGTTATGTCATATTTACATGTGGGTTTTTTTCTGCTGTAACTAGTTTGACAGGATTTCCTAGCATTTTTTTCAAACAAGACAAATGTATTTCACCAAGCCCGCTTTCTTTACTTCCTTGACTGCACTAGACTGATGACTATAAAGGTCAGCTGTCCTCAGAGAACAGCACGGCTTGCGGGTAACAGCAGCTAACAGAAACATTGGCATTGACAAACATACACAAGCTGAAAAGCCAACACAAAGCTTGTTTATCTCCAGGTGCTCTGCGGAGCTGGCACAGAGGAAGAGTCTGTGAAGCCAGCATCCCCAACTGCCTCCCAATACCCTCTTTCTGAAACAGTCTTGGTGGAGAAAAAGTATATACGTAGGACAATTTTCAGAAGACACAAAATACTTTGAGTATTAAGTATTTTTTAATTTGAATTTTATGATAGGATCCTGTCATAGTGCTGAGCTCTTTTCTTACACAGCTGTGGCCCATGATATCAAAGACATACTATACATTAGGTATGAATTTCTGTATGAGTTAGGTACCTAATCAGCCTTGAGGACCAAGTCCTGTTACCCAAGATTAACTGAAAACTCTTAATAAATAGTACTTTCCTCCACCTGTGTTGTAAGTCACACAACATTCAGCAGCAGAGATGAGGGAACACACACATTCAGAGAGTGAGGTAAGCAAGTCTTCTACAGTATCAGATAGAAGTTACTGAATTTCTCAATTCAGTTTTCTGCTAGTTTTCCTCCTCTTCGTGTCAGTCCCCTATAAAAAGAACTGACTTGCACTCATCAGTTTTCCACATGAAATAATTCCTGTTCAGCCGACTTTGAAATATAGCCTTCTCAGCAGGAAGTCCAGACCAGTAACAACTTACTCAAGGAATTCAGAGAATAAGTAACGCCAGTGCTTCACCTTTCCTAGATCACTGTCAGTGGAAATATCCAAACCTGTACTGGCTCTGGGAAGATGTAACCTTAAGAGAAACCAGATGTTTGTGAAGAAAGCACAAATGAATGCTGAATGCTCTTTAAGATTTTGATGCGCCTGAGAAATTAAAATTGCTCACCCTAGCAGAGTTTTGATGAGCAGGGAGCAGCTGAAGGCCACGTTGTTTCATATGCGGAACATTACATGCACTTGATTTTGGCAGCTTTTTTTGTGAGAGAGAAATTAAAATTGCTCACCCTAGCAGAGTTTTGATGAGCAGGGAGCAGCTGAAGGCCACGTTGTTTCATATGCGGAACATTACATGCACTTGATTTTGGCAGCTTTACTGTTTTGTGAGATCTTAGAGAAATTAAAAGCTCTACTAGAAGTCAGACTCTGCAGCTTTTCAGAAAGAACAGGAAACTGTTTTGTAACAGGAAAAGGATTCTCTACAGCGGAGGCAAAATTTACATCAAGTTGCTTAGATTATATTTATCCCACAGTATCTCTGTCCACATTAGGAATGAGTCATCTAAGGATTAATGAAAAGGTCATTACAGTGAAATGATGCATTGTGTCCTGAGAGGATAACAGTAAGGTACAGCCATACTGCCATTCTACCAACAAAATCTGAAATTCAAATGCATGATGAGAACATGTGCTTTTACTGGGTTGTGCCTGTACTTTTGGTCACCGAGTGCTTCTCAATGCCCACATAAATTAACCACTGGACGCCAACAATGTTCTTAAATGCATACAGTAGCAGAACATGTGCTTTTACTAGGTTGTGTCTATGTTTTTGGTAGTAGAGCAATTCCTTCTTAATGCCCATACAAATTAACCAGTGGACACCTGCAGTACTCTTATATTCATAAAGTAGTAAAGTAGATTTGGCTAAGGAATTTGGAGCTATTACACTGTTTTCAGTCTGCCATAGAAGTTCCAAACTGTTTGGCAATGAAACGTGACATGAGACTATGCTTAAGTATCCTCTATCTTTGTCTGAAGCGTCCAACAAGGTGAAGGCCATTGCTCCGGCTTTGCATTGTTTGATTCAATGCAATGATCTTCTGTCAGCTCACACTGATGTTTACCATCTGTTGATTCTTGGTCTTTGCAGGCTGCAGGTGGCATTTGCACAGCAGACATGACATCTCTTGTGTACGCATTTATTTCTCCTTCAGCAACAGAGTCTTGTTGGCTTGGATTATAGGATCTTTCAGATAAGCCAATATAGTCATGGTCAACAACTACTCCACCTTGTAAAAAGTAATGGTTGTCTGTAAAAGAAGAGTAGCCATTAAATCAGATCCTTCTAGTTTACTGAAAGCCATACTTAAAATGTTAGTGAGGTGGTAACTTACTTTTCAAAACAATTTCCATAAGAGGACAAGAATGTTTGAGTGACAGCAGTCTGATAATGTGAATTTCCTAATTTCACTGAGCATCAAATGTTTGGCTGTATCTCATTACATCCACAAAATAATGCTTGCAGTGCTCCACATTTAGTGTTTTTCTTTGCTAGGTCAATGCCTAGCTTGATGTCTGTCATAGTCACCTACTGAACTAATACCTTAAATGAATGAACACGCAGATTCTTCCATTTTGTGCACACAGAGAAATGTGGCTACTCCAAGCTCTTGCTGGGAAGTCTTAAAGCAACACAACAGGCTTTTTTAAGAAATAAAAAAAAAGAAATAAAAGTTTTATAGAATTTAAAGACAACAATGGCGATGGCTACTGTATAGTACTATTGAGTTTTTCTTCTGTCTGATATATGGTTACAGTGTTTGACTTTTCCAAATGAGTTCAAGTAAAATGAAAACAGTCTGACCACACAAGTTAGAAGTGTAACTGTCAACATGGGGTTAATACTTCTGTTTTGGAAGATGAGGCTAGGGCCTACCTTCTTGCTCACACGAGGATCCTAGTGTGAAATTAAGTGTTCTGTGAAATCAGAGCCATTCAACAGATAAGTATGTCTATAGAGGGGGCTGCAAATTCTTTTGCGAGATGTAGGCCCAAAGAGGGACCTTTGTGGGAGCTACTGTGGAGGTGAAACTGCACTTTTCTGGCCATGTTTCTCAACAGACGTGTCCTAAATCTGCTTATTTGCACTCCTGAATCATTTGAGCACTGGACCCAGAGACATTCTCTTGAGTTTAATATTTAAACCAAACTACACTCAAACAAGAAAAACCAAATGTTGCTTCAGACACAAAGTATGTGTGTGTAAGGTGTCCTAGAACCTCTGCCTGGCTGCAAAGACAACCAGGTAGCAAGCAACCCAGGTACACCCAGGCTGCGAATCTGTGATGCCTGTACCAAGGGCTCTGTCAATGCACTTGACTCAGGATGTATCTTTAGACCGAGAGTGTTACAAAAGGTTATGAAAAAATACCTTGCTTCTGATTGCCCATTCTTACCTACGAAAGAGTTTTTCCTCACATAAAAAATGAGCACTTCATTTTCAGGCTTTGCCTTTCCTCTTTAAAACTCCCAAACTCACATCTGAGGTGTGATACACACAAGATACCCTCCAGATTTTTGGAGCAGGGTAAGCAAAACACTTAGTAACACTTACAAAGTTGGTAGGCAAAGCCACAAATATCCTCACCGAAGATGCACTTTTTCCACATTTATTTCACAGAGAACACTGCAAATGCTTTGTTCCCATCCAAGGTTATGCAAAGGGACAGCCACCAGACTTACACCACAGCAGCAGGAATAATAAGTAAGTTGCAGATAAAAAAAGTTCACCCCTGCTAATAGAGAAGTCCTTTGTTAACAAAGATACATGCATTTCTTTGCAGATGAAAAAGATGTCATTCACTATGTCACTCACTGCCCAGTTTCACTGCTCTTATCCAACTGCAATAATACTTTCTTGATCGCTGTTAGGCTGTTTGATAAAGGCTAGCAGTTACCTTGGCAAAGCCTGGTTTACCTCTCTACACAATGTAAATATGTATGAATATTGGTCTATAATTTAAAGATTTATAAGTATTCATAATCCATTGAATTTTTTGCCTGTGTCAGACAACTAATCTTTAGTCACTTCCTGGGAAAGGGAAGAAGTTTACCTACTGCTTCTGCAATATTTAGTGGTAAACATATTAGGCTCTGATCCTACAAAGACAACTACACTTAACTTTTTATACTGTGACACAATTTACCAAGTCATTGTAACAGCTGGAGATTATCTGCATGCTTGACATGCATGTGACTTCCTCCTTATGGATCAGCAATTTAATGAAGAACTGGAAGGCACAGAGTGACCATCCAACAGTAAAAGTAGTGTCCTGGAGACGTGACATGAAATCAGTACCTCGGTTATGAAATCTGTAACTGACAAGTGGCAGAAATATCAGCTTCTTACATGAAATTCCGTAATTAGTTTCAGCTTTGCAAATCCCTTCAGTTTTAAGAGGTGGTGGAAGAAATTACCATCTCAATGCAGTTTATGCATTTTGAAGAACCAAAGCTTAACCACACATGCCAATAGGGTGGGAACTGGTCTACTTTTCAAGAACCTTTAACGAAAAAGCAGCTTGTTCTGTGACAGAAGTCTTCTAAACACTGAGTATTCATTTTCCTCAAAATGCCTGCAGTGACTCAAAGACAGTATCAACAGAAAAGAAAGAGCTGCCACTGTTTGATTAACACAGCAGCATCACAAAGGACACACTGAATACGTAAGAGCAAGAGTGGCAGTTGATTACCCCAGTCCTTGGGAATTTCTAGCAGTCTACTGCAGAGCACGACAATTTTATTTGCTCTGTTAAGAGAAACACATTTACTTCCTCAGTAGCACAATTTAAAATAAACTCCAAAAATCAGTTCTCTGATGTAGTCTTTCTATTTTAAGGCTTTAGAGGCTTTTGTTGTTAAAAAAAAGTCTAAACGTACCATCTGCACTAGTCAGACTAAGCAAAAAAGAAAAAAAATTAGGTTTCCATTGCACAAGCAAAATAAATGTGCATCCTGCCTACATCAAAACAGAAACACAGTCAGAAAATGCTCTTTGAATACAGCTCAGCCTAATTATACTTCCAGCATGTTTTCACCAGCCAGCATGAACAGGGCCAAACCGCAGATTACAAGCAACTTTAATGGAAGCTATTTTTAAACATACTTTAAATGTGATTCATTAGCTCTGTTCCATGCTCCGCATAGGTTTGAAGCCACTCACACTCACTGTTCTCCTTACTGAAAACTGCAATTATTACATTATTACCCAGTGTTAGTTTAATTCACACTGCTGAGTGAATGATACCTGTTCACTCTGGTATCAGAGTGACATGACAGAAAAATTAAAAGTTATATATATTAAAAAATACACACACACATATATATACCTTTTTCACCGGACCCTCTTACATATGGCTTGAGGTGAGACATCTTGATGGGTCTTTTCAACCTGGATCCTGTGGCATCTCGTAATATGGCACAGCCATTATCTGTAATATAATCTATAATACAAGGACCAACCCATTCCGACTGGAAACGACCATCTTTCCACCAGTTTTTTCTTTGCCTGAGGACTTCATGACCAACTTTAAGTCGAAGGTTATTTAATTGCTTTGGCTTTCTTTTGACAGTGATTTTGTTTCTGATTTTTTGTTCATCTGAAGTGTTTTTCTCCACCTGCAGAAAGATACATAAGAATTACATAAGAATTACATTTTGAATAATCATGTATTTTCATAACATTGGTTAATAATGCAGAAGCATAACATAAGTGGTTTTGGATGTGTAATTCATATTATGTAGGGCTGGAAAGTTCTGAAGAAATTGATTTTATCTTCATAGATCAATAGTCCATAGGCAGTGTTTTTCAGCTTCCATAGATATGCAGCCCTCTAAGTTAGATATTAATCTCTTGGCAATAGGTCTCTTAAGGTTATTCCCTCCAAATATATACGAAAATAGGTACACTGGAATCTAGGGATAACAGGCAAAGGAAAAAAAAACCACAAAACTAAAAAAAACACAGAAAACTCCACATTGCTTTAAAAGGTTAGTTATACTTTACACTTCAAGCCTTCCCATCTTTTTTCTCTTTGGTCTTTTTACTAGTAAAATTTGAATATATAACATTTACCTGGCAATCTGAGGTTTTCTCTTCTTCCAGTGCTTGACTGGCTTTTTTAGTTGCTTCAAATATTTTGGCAAACATACTGTATTCTCCTTCCACACATATATCCATTGGCTCAACAACATGTGGGTTACGATTAAACATTTGGAAATATGGGGTGTTTTGATCTGGCTCCTATTTAAATGGGGAGCAAAAAGCAAGCAAATTTAGCCTACAGCTTTGCAGATATTTTGGGGAACTTCAGTCAAAACAGGAAGAACCTTCACATACCAAGTTTGTCAAATTGAAAGCATAGGCAATAGCAGACAAATGTTCATCCCAATCATTTGGATGGTCAGTGCAGTATTTGTTAAGGAAAGCTTTGATTGTCTTGCATGTTCTTTCATTTACATCATCTGTCTGAGGATAAGACAATACAATTTGTTTCATGCCAAACAGTGCAAACAGTTCTTCATTTATCTTCAAAAGAAAAAGAACACAATTACTGAAGGTTTCCCTCTTCTGTATCACAGTTCAAGTAAACTAATTCAGTAGTTTTCCAACCCTTTTGTTGATACAATGATGACTGAGCAAAAGTCTTACATACATATTCCCACCAAATAGTCCAGGGTTGAAAGTGAGAGCTACAAGGAATCAGTATAGCTTAGGAGCCAGTAATTGATGGTTTCTAAACACATTTCTGCCATTAACTCAATTTGTCATTTCATCCGTATCATTCTCATGATTTCATCACCTGAGAGGATCAAAGTGTGAGAAGCTCTTCATAATTACTATATGCCAATGTCAAAAATACCCTTAGCTATCTGCTATACTGGACAATATGGATGAATGAAATACAGCATATTGGAGTGTAAAAGCTTGTGCCAGTTCAACTGAGTGACAAAACCTGCACTATGACTATCAGGAAATCATTTTGCTTTGTTCTTTTTCCAAAGAATAAAACCCTGGGAAACATTGTGTAATGTTACAATTGCAAATAATTGGTTTGTCATTTTCTGTATGTGCTAACTTTTTTTTTTAAATTAAAGACTTAGTCTTTTTCAAGAATGGTCTAAAATTCAAATTTAATATGGGGAAAATGTATTTTTTCTTGGAAAAAAAAAAGAAACCAGCCACGTAAAGACTTACCTGATAAACAAGCTCCTTTCCTTGATCAATAGGCATTTTTTGAGGTGGCCCATATAAGAAAAACACATTTATGATTGCCTTAGCAATTTCAGCTGCTGAAGTTTCATGCAGCGGCAAGATAACAGCCCATCTTGTAAACAAATCTGTCATAATTATGATATACTTGTGGCTTCTGTTGGTAACATTAAAAGGTCCCATTAGGTCTATAGTGACTGCTGTCCACGGGTCCTCTGCTTTGATAGGGTGTGTTTTGGGTGCTGCGGTGGTTGTGTTCTTTGCCACTTGGCAGTGCTGGCAAGCATACACCTAGTGCAAAAATCAGTGAAGACGCTATCAATAAAAAGCAATGGTAAAGGTTTAAGACAAATCAGCAGGATCATAAATCTCCACGATTCCCCTGTAAGATAGGTCAGACCAGGAAGTACAAAACAAATTCATTTTATCATCTTTCTTATCATTTTTTACCCTTAGATTTTTCAGCCCCAGCATAAAAATAAAACAAAACCAAACAACAGTGAAGGCTGGGAGAAGGAGATGTGCAGGAATTCATAGCTGAATCTCCTCATCCTGAAAGCACTGTGCTCTTTCAAGTCCACAGTACAAATTTTAATATCCATTACCATCTGTAAATACTAAAGGAACTATGAAGCAGCTGTGATTGAAAGAAAGTCCTAATCATTCCCCTTTTGGTTCTATTGTGTATGCTGTGGCTGAAAAACACTGGCAGTATACATAATCTTCTGTGCGTAACATGGATCAGCTTTATCTACAGGACAAAGCCCCTTTGTCCAAGTCTGAATTGAAAGCAAAGACTCATATTCAGTTCATGTTACAGTTGCACATGAACTCAAAGCATTCAGGTGATGCAGCAAGCTGACAGCAACAGCAATTCGGCCGTAAGACATTTCCTCAAGAATCACATTCTGCCTGGGGTTCACATCCATGTATCTCTGGGTGAAGGAGGAGAAGGAACTTTTCCAAGCAGTGATTTGTTTAACTATTTCCTGAACAGGCCTAATTGTAAGGCAGAGGCACCATTTCCATATTCTTAACTGCCAGCAGCCACTCTGGCCACATATCCTTGGGATGGTACACTGCATCCTAACAAAGATATACAAGAGTCCTTGCAAGAGAAATCCCTCTCAAAGACCAGATGTGCCCTGCACACTTAAAGGCAGTACAGCTCCCCACCACTGCGTAACATACAGCAATATGCAAGCCACGTGGTCAGTAGTAACAGAAAGAGCTTGGCAAGAAGGCTAATTAAATTTGATTGTAAGCTTACGTTTCCTCATCATGAAGCAGTATGGGTGCTTGCTGTATCAAAGTCATATGATTACAAAACGTTTGTAACAAAGACTACATTAAAAAATCCTGCAGCTATGAGACCATACCCACTGCTTGACGTCATTTGTTACAGAGGTCCAGTAGTAATTAGATTCCACTAAAGTCAGCGTCCTTGATATGCCATGATGCGTGCCAGCAGCATTTTCATGGCATTTCTCAAGCACTTTTTTCTTCTCTTCATCTGAAACAATTACCAGGCGCATTTGTTTTCTGTCTTTTCCAACATAGAACAATTTATTTTCTGAAAGAAGAAAAGTACCAGCGAATTATATGCAAGTGCTTTGTCTTTTGTTTGGTTTACTAAACTACTGTGCATGATCCAGTACAGAATTTATTAAATCAACTTCAATTCACTTCTGTGTAAATGAAGTATTTGTAAACAAAAAGCTACCATTATTTCCTCCAAAGAGCCAATTGTTCACCTATGTTTATTAATCTGGACATGAGGCATTACAAGGGCAAGTCAGAATGCAAACAAGTTCCCACAGGAAGTCTGACTGAAACACAAGCTAATGACAGGGTGGGAAGGGGAGGTAGGACATGTTAGGAGACTTATTGTCTGCCTGCCAGCAACCTGACTTTGCAATTCGCAGCTTTAACTCCTTCCTGCCTTCTCTCTACATAGACTTGGCAGGTTTGATGGGATTGAGAGAGCACAGCAGACTACAA
The DNA here is from genome assembly GCF_000699145.1 of Aptenodytes forsteri. Lineage (NCBI taxonomy): Eukaryota > Metazoa > Chordata > Aves > Sphenisciformes > Spheniscidae > Aptenodytes > Aptenodytes forsteri. The sequence continues at coordinate 7,216,549 of NW_008795885.1, read as the reverse complement.
AGGCTCATATACCTCCTCACAGGGATGCAGTAAAGCTGGGAAGGGCCAGGAGGCTCTAAGGTGACAGATGGCAAAGCAATCCCTGCACTTCTGCCCCGCCACACACAGCATCCTCCAGACCAGACTGAGCATTCCCTGTCTACAGCTGCAGATCTGGGTTTCCCTTTCCATAGTCCTTCGAATTATGGATTGCAATGGCTACGTACTTCCCCAGTATCTAGAACATGGTTTGGCTTTTAGATAGATCATAAACCCCTCCTGGAAAGGACTAAAGCATATTGAATTTCTGTTTCTGTAAACATCCTGTTATGCATTAACAAGGGTTAAGCAGAGTGTTTGTTTCATAGAGAATGTATATCAAAATCAGAGTATGCTGCAGAGCAAGATCCCACTTTCATTTTTTTGCGTCAGCAAATCTTCACCTAAAAATCTATTTTCAGAGTCATTTGAGAGAATATTTTTACCTTTGAAAACAAATTTTTTGGCTGCTCTCCTGATTCCACTTCTTTCACTTGATAATGTTGTGGGATGATACTCTCCTGTTCGCTTGTAGTATGCTATCTGCTTCAGGTGGAGCCCACCATTTTTTCCACTACGGACCATTGCTAACCTGAACAAAATGCACAGTATTTGTTAGATGGAGCAACTGTCAGAGGAGCGCATCTTCAGTTTTTAACTGTTTTCTTTGTAGTTCAGAGGTATCCTGATAATGTAGCATCTGAGAGGATGTCACACCATCCACTGCACTGCTCCCCATATCCCCATACTATCAACTTAAGCAATAAGGAACACTGCTCAACACGCTACTTTTGTTCTATGCAAAGTTGTTTTTGTCAACCTTAAAACTTATAAACAATGAGGACTTCCACTATATTCATTGGACTGGGGGTGGGGAGGGGCATGTGGGGTGTAGAGTGTGAGTGAGACCAGAGAGAGATCGCTTTTCTCTTTCTTAAAGATTTGGATAGCTCTCAACACAGGTATGCTGGAGATTAGATGTGTCCAAAGAGCCACGTAGTTGGAAAAAAACACATAGACAAATAGGAAAAAAAAACCTCCCCACACAGAAACTGACAGAAATTTATTTTGTTCATTAATTCATCTGACAGATTCTGAAGTCCCAAACCAGACTCCGCATGTAAGGTAACAATTCATTCCCTGACACAGGCTGACTTCCCTGATCACATTAATAAACTAAAATGTCATTAGTAAAATGCATCATTGGTACAGGAAAAGATTGGGTCTAGCAAGAACAGCATCAAAGTAATTACCAATTAATGACAAGCAGAAATATTCACAGCAGAAATACTCATGCAGACTCTATGTGATTTCAGCGATTTTTTTTTTTTCCAAATCTGCTCCAGCAGCCATGAAGATGTAGATGGAACGGCAGTTTGATCCTGCTCTAATTGATGTCTACAAGAGCAGGATCCAGCTTGGGGTCTGCCATGTCATCATTTCTTAATGAATGCTTGTTATCCACAGCATTAAGCAAATTTCTTCCTTATCCTGTCAGTGTCCCAAGACTAGACAATGTGACAACACAGCCTGCTAAAAAGAGTAATCAGTTTGTCTGCCATATCTGCTAAGTGGCAGATAATTATGGGGAAGTGACAGTATCCAGTCACTCTGGAATCCATGTTATCTCATTACACATTCATGCTATTTGAAAGCCAAATGTGTAAGTCAGGATATTTATTTTTCAATTTATAGATTCTCACCCACCTTTACTATACTGGGGGTGGGAAGGAGGTAAAGAGCTCTAAAGAGTGATTATGCCTGCTTTTATTTACTCCATTTCTCCCAGAAAATAAAACGACATATGTTATTTATAGAATATCATATTTTCCATATACAGCTGGGCTAAACATTGCTGTGTTCCAGGAACTTCACATTCAAACAGTGACAAGACCTTTGCCCCACTGAATACTTCATTTTGCACAACCTAGACCTGGCTTTCAAAAACAGCGAAGTATCTTGTCATACAACATTAGTATTTTAAAGTAAAATTCTCATACCCGAGAGAACTAGTACGCATAAACGTTTCACCACTACAATCCTGTCCACAAGGAAAGAGGGTGTTTCAGAACAGGGAAGGAGTGGAGCCAGAACAGAGTACTGTTTCTAGTGATCTTGACTGGCACAGCAGTTTCTTGTAAATGTACATCTAAGAGCACAAGCCAAAGCAACCCACTGAGTTAGTAAACTGGGTAACCAACCGCAGAAAGGAAGGTGAGGCTACCATGATAAAAGTCATGTTTCTGTTGTTTTAAAGAAGTTGATTTAACTAGCATTTCTGACAGTAAAAGAGTACTGGTGAAGAGCAATTAAAATACCCTATCTGCCAGGGGCATTCATTCAAGCTTCATTCAGGGCTCTCCTAAAGGCCAGTCCCACAGTTACCCAAGCATGGCTGGAAGTCAAAACTAGCCAAGTGATTTTATCACTTAACCACTGGGATAATGGACCATTTTGGCTTGACAGACTTTCACACATGGCAAGAAAAGATGTTCCAGAACAATCTTTATTCTTCCAGTATCTTTTGCTCGTGAAACTCTGGCCTGAAACAGTGAATATTCTCCATGTAGTACATGGTTATTGGTTCTAACAAAATGAAGTTGCACTGCAATAAGATACACTTGAGCAGGACCACAGCTTATACTTCAGCTAAACAGAAACTCTATCCTCATTCCTGCAATGGCAGTTTCTACTATAAAAGTTTGGAAGAATGTACATAAGCCAATGAAGAAAGAATGCATTATGTAGTATCCATACACACAATATATTTAGTAGGATCCTGATCCAGCAAACTTAAGTGCTTCAACAGTCTGCTGGATTGCTGCCTAAGAGGACAACATTAAATGAGCTTCCTTCCTGGATATTTAGTTTCCTATGTCCCTATTAGTTTTTTTTCCCCCAATATCTAAATTACTTTGTTTAGCCTATTCTTAAAAAAAAAACAAACACGAAAACAACAAATTATACAATCTTCTAGTTTTGTTATTTAGAATAAACCATATTGCTTCAGATAATTCATATGCTGTCTCTATCAATACTCAAAGTATCTCATAGTCTGTAAAAATCAAAGACTTTTACAATCAGTAATCAATTCTTAACACCTTTGAAGCTGGGAAAGAATACACTGCTTTACAGCCAAGTAAAGTATTTCAGCAAAGAGAATGAAACTTCCATATAACCAGGGCTCTTTCTGCTTTAGTGTCCTAGTCAAAACAGTCATACCTGCTAACACTTAACTACTCTACTTTTTAATGCCCATTTCCACCCCCCATCACAGTCCTAACTGCAAAGCTGTATTTTCAGTATAGCTTTCGAGCACTTCCCTTACCTCTATCTGCAGTTCCTACCAGGAACAGGAACTCCCCATGGAGCCCCGAATACACCTTTTCTAACCAAAGTGCTTCCAGGAACCCGGAAGCCTACATCCCTCCCTGGCTTCTGCAAGCCTGAGCCGTTTTTGACAGAGACCCCTGCCATTTCAGAACACCCTCATTTCTTAGGTATCTCCACCTTCAAGCTTGACCCCACTTAAGAGGCCGTTGGCACCGTTAGATCACATGCAGGCCTCGGTCCGGATGGAAGCTGCGCTGCAGATGACAACAGTGCCACCTCGGAGGCGCTGACAAGTAAATCAAGCCACTGCCCTAACCCCTGACCGCCACTTCGCAAATATCCCCTTATCGTTTACTGCGACCGCCACGCGAGGACAGAGAGGCGAGCAGGCATGGCCCCCGCCGGACAGGCAGACGGCCAGGGCGGGGGCCAGCGGAGCCGAGAAGGTAGGTGCGCTAAGCCGAGGGCTTATCGCCCTTGGTAGCGTCAGCCGTACCTCCCAGAAGCGGTTCCACCAGGGAAGGAGTCCCGCCCACCCTCAGCATCCTCCGGTGCGGCGACGCCACAGCGCCGAGGCCGCGCCCAAGCCCTGTTCCCGCCCGCCGCCAAGACTACCGCCCCCAGCATGCAACGCGCGGCCCGGAGCGGCCGGTCGCAACACCCCTGCCCGCGCAGAGCACGCTGGGAGCCGTAGTTCCGAGTCGGCGCTAGCCGGCGCGCAGGTCAGCGCGGCAAGCCTCACGCATGCCCGAAGCGACGTCGACGCGACCTTTTTCCTTCCCATCCCCCC
>NW_008795885.1:7155401-7211652 GCF_000699145.1 Aptenodytes forsteri | reverse complement strand
GCGGCTCTGGCCGGCTTCGCAGCGAGCGGGAGGTCCCATGAGAAGCGGAGTCGGGTCAGCGGTCAGCTTACTCCTGTGGTGGGAGTCTCTTGGCCGGATCCGGTCCCAGCACCTGATGGCAGGATGGCCAAAACCCTTCTAGTCCTCTTTGTCTTTCGCGCAGACCTAACACGTGCTGTTCAGGAAGCTGCAGTCATCAGTAAAACATGGTGGGCATGGGCAATAAGCATATCTAGCTTTTTTGCCTCGTTTTGTGGTTTATTCTGTTCTCGGGAACAGTTTTACTGAAATAGCAGTGACGTGAGTTTGCAGCGTGCTGTGCTGTCAGAAAGGCAGGTGAAGCTTTTCAGTGCAAAGAAGTGCTTGGGATGAAAGGCAGTGTTCCTAAACCGCGGGGCGGTGGGGCATGACATCTCTTTAACCACTGGATTTGGGGCACTCTGTTAACATCCCAAAAACTGATGATAAATTCACTTGGGGCAAGGGAGATTGTTACCTACGTTGTAATCAAGCTAGGAAAGAAAAGCAGCAGCATTCCCAGGGCTGAGAATCAGTTACACGTAGTAACCAGTAAATAACCTGTTGGGAACTGAGATGGTTTAGATGTATAGATAGAGTGGGCCGTGTAATGTTTCTCTGTGTTCTAGTGGTGTTTTCCTGAACTGGGGACTTTACAGAGTATTGGTAAGTTTTGAATACACTGGTTTTTTAGCACTTCTGTTTTTATTTTATACTTTTATTTTTATGCCCTGTAGTAGTTGATATTGCAGTTAGCCACTCTCCTCACACAAGCAGGAAGACTGGGGGAGATCAGTAGCACAACCACAGTGAAATAAGTGGTTTCCTTTCTCATCCAAACCACTTGTATCTAGTGCCCTAAGCTGAAAAGCTACTCTCCACAGTTGTTTGTTATAGTAGTTCTGCATTAAGTTGTATGTTTCTTTCTAAGTGTTGTTTCCCTTCATCTATTTAAGCTGCTCTGTTTCCATCTTTTTTGCATCCCTTCTGCATCATTTTTCTACTCTAGTAGCAAGCAAAACTTTTTTTTTTGCCTGGGGTATCAAAACTCCCATAGAATCTTCCTTTGTTTTGGTGAAAAAGTGCATGATTGTAAATGACGAGAGATAGCTAAACGTATCACTTTCAACAAGTTTTGATTCAACCAATAACAAAACTATTCTTGCTATGTAGAACTGTTTTTGGCATAAGGATTTGACTGATGTAATATGCCTCTTTTATGGTTCAACATGTGAGAAATACGAATTTTTATACTGGTTGGCTTGTCTTGGTTGGCTGATTCTTTCTGTGGAATAGAGTTTCATCCTTCTGGCAGTTGTGGTTAGAACAGATCAGGCCTCCAGAGGCTGAGCCTAATGAACTTCGGTACAGAATTTTTTGTAAAACTTTCTCATCTTTGCAAAAACTTTCTCATCTCTACAAAGCTAAAGTAACAAGTTCTTTGTAAGAATATGGAGAAGCTGTTTTGACATCTTTGAGTGGGATCTCTAGAAGTTTGGAAGCCAGCCTTTATTGAAAGATTCAAGCTTCCCACAAATATAAATGTTTTTAATTGATGTGTTTGACAAGGTTTGATTTAGAAAGGAGCTTGGAGGTTAACAAATGTGAAGGTTATCTGTTCTGTGGCTGGGCAGGAGACACTTGTAACGCATGCCAGATGTCAGTTGGTAGTAGTGTTTGCCAGTTTAAAAAAAAAAACTGCCTTTCTGTCTTGAAGGGAAGACAGTGATATTTACCAGACCGGTTTTTCTAGAATTTTAAGGCTGTTCTGACACTTCTGTTGAAGGATGGCGATGGTTCGTTCTGCAGTTTATGACTGCTAAAGAGCTGAAAGATGCCCTGTGATAGTGTAATGTTTGAGGCTAAAACTCAGAGTTTTAGCAGATGTCATTACATGTGCTGAAAAGTCACATTTCTGCTGGTGAGATATTGGGGAAAAATAAGTTCTGTGAGCAAAGAATTTGGTAAGGGAAAGATTAAGATACTTGCATTGAAAAGTTATTTCACTTTAAGTTTGGTAATTCTAAATGACTGGAAATATTCTGCTTAACTAACTGTATAATTACTAGGAAAGAAAGCAAACATGGGGAAATCAGTCAAGTAATTACTGTTTGAAAACTGTAACAGTTGTGCTTTAAGACTAGAAATCTCATTCGTCAACAACCTAAAAGGCATGTCTTTCCTCCCGAAGCTGGCTTCTAAACAGAGCCCTGGTTCACATGGCACGGTACAACTACAAGTTTTTAGTCCCCTGGGCTAAGCTACTGTAATATGGAGGGTCAGACTGAAATTCTACTTTAGGCACAAACATTTAGGTGGCACAGTTCTTGGAAAATAATTCAGGTCCCCGGGAGAAGATTTAGGCAACTGCAGTTAGTTGGCTAACCTAGCTATATAGCATTTCAAGAAGTGTAAGTGCCTCTGTAAGTAACACTGACGAGAGTTGTTTCCAGTAGGAAATGCCAGTAAGGTGGGTATTTCTGGATTCCTGTTGCTTGAGAGTATAGTTGTCTCACTGGTAAGATTTTGCACATCAGGTACCTGCCTTCTGCTTGGAATCCAGAGCAGCGAGCCCTCTCCTGTAAAAACAAACCTAGTGGCCACATTTAAAGAAAACTAGTGGTGAATGGGGAAAGTGAAGTTGGATTATGGTAGCCTAGTGGTTAGAACAGTTGAATGGAACAGGACAAATACTGTTTCTATTCCCTCCTGTCTCAGTGGTTTCAAGTCCCTGTTTTCTGTTTATCAGAAAAATGTCCCAACCACCAAGCTGAAAAAAGTGTGGGTAAAAGCACCTGTACATATACTTTGCTGCTGAAGATGGAGTGCAGGTAACTGCAATAGTTTTTTGCCCAGGAAACGCATTTGGAGCACTGTGGTGGGTTGGCCTTGGCTGGACACCAGGTGCCTACCAAGCCACTCCATCACTCCTCTTCCATCAACAGGGCAGGGGGAGAAAATACGACAAAAAGCGTGTTGGTCGAGATAAGGACAAGGAGATCACTCACCAACTACCATCACAGGCAAAACAGACTTGATGTGGGGAAATTAATTTAATTTATTGCCAGTTGAAGAGTAGGATAATGAGAAATAAGAAAAAATCTACAGCCACCTTTCCCTCACCCCTCCTTTCTTCCCAGGCTCAACTTCACTCCCAACTCTTCTACCTCATCCCCCCAAGCAGCATAGGGGGATGGGGAATGGGGGCTGTGGTCAGTTCATAACACTTTATCTCTGCTGCTCCTTCTTCCTCATGCTCCTCCCCTGTTCCAGCATGGGGTCCCTCCCATGGGAGACAGTCCTTCATGAACTGCTCCTACGTGGGTCCTTTCCATGGAGTGCAGTCCTTCAGGAACGGATTGCTCCAGCGTGGGTCCCCTGCAGGGTCACAGGTCCTGCCAGAAAACCTGTTCCTGCATGGGGTCCTCACCATGGGCTGCAGCTCCTGCCAGGAGCTCCAGCGTGGACTCTCTGTGGGCTGCAGCTTCCTTCAGGGCACATCCACCTGCTCTGGTGTGGGGTCCTCCATGGGCTGCAGGATGGGTATCTGCTCCACTGTGAACCTCCATGGGCTGCAGGGGGACAGCCTGCCTCACCATGGTCTTCTCCACGGGCTGCAGGGAAATCTCTGATGCCTGGAGCACCTCCTCCCCCTCCTTCTTCACTGACCTTGGTGTCTGCAGTGCTGTTTCTCTCACATTTTCTCACTCTTCTCTCCCAGCTGCTGTGCAGTGTTTTCTACCCTTTCTTAAATATGTTATCACGGAGGCATCACCAGCGTTGCTGATGGGCTCAGCTTTGGGCAGCAGCAGGTCCGTCTTGGAGCCGGCTGAAGCTGGCTCTGTCCAACATGGGGAGAGCTTCTGGTATCTTCTCAGAGAAGCCACCCCTGCAGCCCCCCCGCTACCAAAACCTTGCCATGTAAACCCAATACAAGCACTTACCTAGCAAGGAAGACTCATGGCTCCTCTTCATTCTTCAGAATGTTTCTTCAGGTCTCAGTAGAGCGAAACTGAAAGGTGAGTAGTCTGTTTGGGAATGCGAGCTGCTATGATTTTTCTGGTGGAGTAATGCATAAAGTACTACATAGTAATGCTTTTGGAACACTGTATAAAATATTTGCAGTGTTCCTGCAAGCAGAAATAACTTAGCATGTTCACAGTTGTCATTTAGCATAGATTATGGCTCTTCATCTGGCAGTCTGAGAGCTATGCTTGGCTTGTAGGCATAACTGGGTGGCTGGCTAAAAGCAACAAATAAAGGCTACTCTTCATCTTCTCTTTTGGGAGGTTCTTGTCATCACTTCCTGACAGATTTTGGACATCGCCTTACCCCATTGCCTGTAATGGAGGAGATTGGGACTAGCAGGTAGAGCTAGTAGTGTTGATGCATTGGACTGGGAGTCTAGATGGGACAAAAAGGTGCAGAGTTCTTGATGTGGGGAGAGGAAGGTGTAAGGTGTGGCTGTCCCTGTGCTGGAGTGCAGTGAAACAAGTCGTGGTGGAGTGCTGGGAGAGTCTGGGAGGAGAGAGTGGGTTGCAGCCTCCTGGTTGGAGCAGATAAGTCAGCTGCTTTTGAATGGAGTAGAGAGAGAGAAGGGTTGTTTTTATTTTAGTGACTCCCTGTGTGGGTGTCTGCCACTTTTTGCCCATGCCACACTGCCTGTCAGTGGAGAGGGGAATGTGCAGTGGTCTGCCCTGCCTTCTGATATTTTGCAGATCACCTATCTTGATTTGGCAGGGGAGAGCAGACTAAATCTTGCATCTGGTTTCCTGTGAAAATACTTAACAGAATGAAAAAGAAACTTTGGAAAAGCTTGTATTAATATGTAGGTTACTTATGATGGGGGAAGATGTCAGCATATTGTGAAATCTAGAGCTTGATGTTGGTTTAATGCAAGATCGTAGCAGGTGACTTAGCTCCTGTAACGCAATGTAGTGTAGCCTTTATAATTGCATCTTTTTCCTTTGCTACCTTTTTTAGCCTATTTCTCGTCTGTGCTGTTGTACATCAGCAAAATTCCTTGCCTTGTGTTATTGAGCAGAGCTGAGTTACAGAAGATGGTGATAAACTTCTTAAGGCTGTTGTTGAAGATTGTATTTGATGGAGAGCTAAAGGCTTTTCTCAGTTTCATGTTTCTTAATAAGCCTGTTACACCACTGGACCTTGCAAATTCCAGTAATTATTGGAAACCTTTATATCCCTTTGTATTTTCTGTGATTACTATTTTGTTTGGTTTGGGTCTTTTTGGTTTTTTTCTTGTTGTGCAATGTTCTTTGTGGTTAAGGGATATTGGGATAGAACTGCTTTACATCTTTTTTTAGATTTAGTCCATCTCAGTAACGGGCTGACAGCAGCTACTCACCAGCTCACAGGATGTGTGGTAGAACAGAACAACATCTGTGTGTAAATACTAATGTTCTGTATTACTGACTACATGACACAGTAGACATTGAATATTTCAGTAAATTGGAGAGGGTGTGTATCTTGCTGTGTAAGGTACAGCAATAAAGAAGTCACGTATGGTTTGCTCACAGTGTTGTCTTAAGCAGCTTCTGTGTCTTGACATCCTTTCCCTCTTTTTCTGCCTTTTGCCTGTCCTGTCTCCTTTCTCTTCCTAGTCAGACCTGAGGAAATGCTATTCTTGAGCATGGGCCTTGTTAGTAGTTCTACAGTCTCACATTTAAATCTGAAGTATTACCAAGTTTCTTTGAATCATCTGTAGAAAGGTGTTACACATCCACGCAGAGCACTAGGGATCGCAGTCACTGCTGTCGGCTCTGAGAGTTCCGAACTCACCGGTTCTTTCTTCTTCTGTCGCCCCTCTGCTTCCCCCTTGCCCCCTCCCCATACTTTGTGCTCCACCAGCAACCCAACAAACTGGCTGTCTTTGCTGGTTTGTTAACACCATAAATCATGGTGCAGAATTGGAATTTTAAAACACGTAAAATGCCTCAGCAGGAGGGAGGCAAACATTTTTGATGTTAAATGCACTGTTAATGAAAATGTTAGGTATAGCAGTTCTAGCAGGAAGATGTTGATAGCTTTTTGACATCTCAGTGAGACTACCTGAAAAATTGCTTTAAAATCATGCGGGTTTTAACTGCTTAATTTGAATTGGAGGCAGCTGGTAATGGACGCAGTTTGAATATCCCTACAGCGGTAAGAACTGAAACTTTCAAAGGAGCAGTATGGGGAGCGGGTGCAGGGGAGTGGGCTGTTTTGTTATTGTTATATGTGTATATATATATGTACAGAATCATGTAACAGATGAACACCACTTACGCTTGTACACTTACCTGTTTGTTAAATTCCACAATGTAAATGTCACAAAGTGTTTCGTGGTTGTTTTGTTATAATGGCATTTCCAAAAGTTGTTTTCCTAGTGGTTCGTGATTTAGAAATGTTTTATAGCTATTTAATGTATAATGTGTTGGTTTTTTCCTTGAGATAACAGATGAGACGGATTTTTAGTCTAGTTTTGTTCCATTAGTTTCCATTAGAGTGCAGTAGAGGCAGTGTATATTTGTTCTTCTGATCGCTGTAGCGACACAACAGAAAACCTGGTGAAATGCTTCTGTTTATACAGGAGTTGTATATGTTTTTATTAGTATTCGTAACATAGCTGTTAAAACTTTGAGCCTCTTTTACATGACTGTTCAGACCACTGCTGCTATGTTGAGCTGATTTGTTGCTGACAGTTACTGGAATGCTAATCTTTATGGTCTAAGTAAATATGGGAAACACCAGGGCTGGATTCCTGAGCTGCTGAAACATGTGGAATGGGGACAGGAAAACTATTTGTGGGAATATATGTTAACACTTAGTGAGGACTATGTTCTGGCTTATTCTTTTAGAATATACTTGTGGAATTCTTTTAGAACATATTTGCAGAAATGGAAAAATGTTCTGTTAGAAAAAAAGTCTGTAGTGCGCTGCTGGAATGAACAGTGGACTTGGAGTGCTTAGCAGGCTACCAAAATCTGTGATTCAAATACAGCCCTATTTGTATGTTAATGTTAAGTTTGTCTGTGTGTCATTTTATATATTTAGAATGTTATTTTGTATATCTTCCACTAGTAAGTGATAATAATAGCAGTTAAACTTAAGGATTTTTACTTCTCCTTTGCAGTGCACTATTCTAGTGCCATCTAACTTATTAGGGAAAAACTGAGATGAGTTTATTTTAAGATAAGAATGTAAAATGAGCAGATTTACTGTTTTTTTTAAACATTTTCTTTTTTTTGTTCCCTTTTTTTTTGGCCAAGGCATATCATGGGGTGGTCATGAATAGAAAGTTTTAGGACAGGTGAATGAACAGGCCACACATTTGATTGGAAGTGCTTTTAAGAAACAACACTGTTAGTTAAATTGTGTTTTTCAAAATTAGCAGAGGTAGTTTTATGTGTAAGCTGTAAAACAGAAGCCTTGTGTAATAGCTGAGGTTTGAAGGGAGCATAGTCTAATTAATTTTACCTGGAAAGGTCATTGCACAGCAGGAGATTGTTGCCTGGATATTCTTGATTCTATCTCTTTGGAAATGGGTCAGTGTATATTCCAACACGAAGCTTTGGGTTTTGTCTTGCTTACATTGCAATCTTCCGTGGTTGAGGCATGCATGTAATTTTCTAATCTTCACTGTCTGGTGAGGCTTATGCTCATGCACCCAGTACGAGAGGATCTAACGTAGAGCGTCTCTGCCCCTATATTGCTGCTGCTGCTGCTCACTTCTTAATACAGAAAAATGGTACTGGGAAGACTCCTCCCTGCTCCAGGGGCAGCAAGATGGAATTCTGCATAGGGCAACGTGTGTTAGAAGTTTCTCCCATCAGCACTGACAGTACTTCTGAGGCAGGAAGACAGCTCCATCTTTTTGCTCTGCCATTTATTATTTCTCCTTGGTGTACTTCAGAAGCACGTTTTTATCCAAGCACGGTCTTACTGCATTTTTGACATCAGATAACTGTAGATGTTTTTAGGAGACTTGTGTAAGTTGTTCACTGTAGTTCCAGGCACTTACTCTCATATTTCTCTTTCCATGTCTCTTTTCTTGGACTCTTTTTTTCACACACCACAAGAAAGAAGGGGTTTCCTCAATTTTTATAGTAGCCAAAGCATTTGGAGGGAAAGAATTTTAATTCCCATCTCTGAAAGCATTTATTCTAAAAAATAAATAATTTCTTCATTATATCCTGACTCAAGTTAATGCTAATGACAGTAGCTTACAGCATCTGCTGTCTGGGAGATAAGCTGGTAACCATCAGCACTCAGAATGCCAATTTATATGCAATTCAGTGAGTTCATGCAGTAGTTTACAAGCCTGAAAAGTTTCAGTATCTTTTCTTGATCCTGTGTCTTTGGTCTTTTTTTTACAAACTGTCTGAAAACTCTGGGGCCCAGTGAAAATAGCATGCAGTGGCAATCTAGTAATTCATCCACCTTCAGACGGGTGAACAATGTAATAAACCTTGCAGAAAATAATCTATTAACTCCAAGCAGACTATGCGACTGTTCAAAGTCTGTTTTCCGCAAGTGAAGCTCCACTTGACAGGTCTACTTGTCACCAATAACACCAACACTCTCCAGATTCTTGAGTTAAGAAGGTAGAAAAACACTTCAGCTTCACATAGGTTTGTTAGGGAATTAAGCTTGTCAGGTTATATTTTTGTGTCATTTGTAGACAAATATGTCGTGCTTTCCCTTCAGTCTTTATTTTTATGGTTTCTACTTGCTTTGAGAAGTAATCACTTTGGGTTAGAGAGATTCAGGTAGCGCCAGAGATCCTCATGAAATAACTCGTCATTAATTGTACACAAACTTCCCAACTGCTGCTGCTCTCACGAAGTGCACTACAGGAATAGGTAGGGGAAAGAAAGCTCAAAAAACTCCTTTTGATGACCTCCTGCTTATCTGCTTCAAGTGGTTGCTTTTCCTTCTTTATGAGAAAACCCTAGGTTTTAAAAGGCTGTTAAGACACTTGTTTCCAACTTACAGAATTTGGGTGGTGGGAGGGGGAAGCTGATGCAAGAATACCATTTCAAAGTTCTGTATTAGTTGCCAGTATATGTTGGCAATAACCTCGGCCTTTCTGAAGCTTGCTAGAAATAGGATTTGGAAAGCTCGCTTTCTTCACCCTTTCATAAACAGGATTGATTTATCTCAGTATCTAATTCCTAACTCTCGTGGGAGCAAGATGAATTAGGTGTTTGAAATTTCATTTTGTTCTTGTTGCTTGAAGGACAAATGCCTGCAGTTTCACATTGTAAGGGAAAGTAATTTTTCATTAGCGGAATTGAAGGAGAGCAGATATATAACAAATACATTTAAGAAATGAATCTTTTAATCCCCTGCTGTCAATCCAGGATCTGTTGTTCAGACCTCCATTTCAAGCTTCTGGATCTGAAACAGCTGTATTGTTTACCCAAGCTTAACCTATTGCTCTCTGACTTAGGACAGATTCTTTCTGGCTAACGTTTGCTCTGTTTACCACCCTCTTTCACAGGAAGCTGAATGGTTGATCACCATTGGGAATTTACTATTGCTTCACTTTGTTCATAGAACAGCCAAAGTCATTTTGACAGATATGTAAAGACAAATTCAGTTCTGCTGAGACATCATTGTTGAATGGCACTTACATCACGATCTGACTAATAAGCAACTTAACCTAAAGCGTTTTATCAGATAAGCTTCTAAACAAGTAACTGCTTATTAATTTTCTAAGTTGTAATAATGGGTTATAATTAATGGTATAAAGCCATGCACAAGTTAGAGCACTAACAGTTACCTGGTTAAAACAACAGAAGAATGAGCTCTGAGTCTCTATTTCTGTGTACAAGTTATTTGGCCAAGATTTTATTTTCACATGATTGGTATGTGTTCACTTCACTAGTACATTAGTGGTTAGAAGTACTGTTGACAGAAGGTGGTGCTAGTGTACGTCTCTGTAAATACTAATTTTTCAGTGTGAAAATAAAGCAATGCTTTGTTGGAAATAAATAAGCAAACGTCAAGCTGGCACATACATTCTGCTTTCACACTGAAGACTCACTCAGTGTTTGAAAGAATAGGTTTCAATTTAAGAATAGTCCTAATGGGGGGGTTATATTTTTCATTAGCATTTTTGTCTGTTTGCCATTGCCATTTGATCAGGAAACTTTGGGGAAAAAACAGCTGATGACAGGGATGGTGAGTTAAACATCGCAAATATTGGAGATGATTTTTGTTGTTTTATTTTTTGTATGAAACATATACTCTGCACTTTACCCTTCTTAAGTTAGGCAAAAAATGCATTTGACAGTTTTTACTTCTGCGAGTTATATTGTCTGTTTTTAAAATGTCTGCATCAGCAGTTTGAAAATATCTTGAAATTATTCTCTCTGCTGTAGAATACTGTGTAGACTGAGTGTAGTGTGCATGGTTTTATTTCTGATTCTTTGCTCAGAGGTATTGCTCAAATGTCCAAATGCTTTTTGTAAATGAGAAGGGTTTATTTTTACATGCCTTTATCAAGTGTGTTTTTTTTCTTTTTGTTGTTTGTTTGTTTGGATATTTCTTCTAGGTTAAAAAGTTGTTGTATCATCTCAGGGAAGCAGTAGCCTGTTGTGGGTTTCTTGGAGCAGCAACTCAAAACAATAATGAGCAGATGATACCAGTTAAACAGTGTCTGGCAGACAACGTCATCACAGTGGCAACACCGCACAAGCAACATCAGAGAGCAGGGACTTTTGTGTTCCCAAGTCAGCGGGAAACATGCCCAGTATCTCAGCTGCCAAAGTGGCTGCAGTTTCTACATAGATCTCTATAGAACTTGTAGCCATGTCTGTTAGTGCAACAGAGAATGATCCTCCTAGATTCTTCGTGGGTGGAGAAGACGGAGAAGAATTACTGGATTCAGCCAGATCTACAGGTTACGAACACTTCTATGACCACGGGGAAGAAGAGGAGGAAGAGTATGATTCTGTATGTACTGTAGGGGCATGTGTGTACTATTCTGTATGTTCTCTAGCATTATTTTACTTAGAAATGGCATTAGATCACAAAAGTGTAATACTGAAATGGTGTTCTGAATTGGGAAGCTGTTCATATTCAGGTAGTGATCTGTCAGTTATGTTTGGAAGTGCAGCACAGGTGAAAAGTAAGTATACCTTGAACTTTGAAGGAGATGTGCTGGACGTTAATACAGAGTTTCAGGGCAGCTGAGGTTGATGTGCCAACTTTGCAGACTTGATTTGGATTCTGGGAATGAGCTTGATGGCATAAGCCTTCATTTTATTTATTTGGATAATTAGTAGCAAAAAAATGATAGAGTTTTTCTCGTGTGTGTTGTCAGCTGCTGCAGAGTTAACTTTTGATTTTTCAGTTTGAACAGACTCAACGTTTCTTTTTTCATCTTACTGTTGTTTTCATTAAGATCTGACATGTTTTCATTCTTTCTTGTCTTGGTGTATAGAAAGTGCATGCTAAATCAATCTTAAGTTATACCTTAGTTTATTATCCTTGCAGAGTGTTCTGAATTGTATTTTAGCACTGTGCTTACCAATTTTTAGTTTGTTTAAAACAAACTCTTAATTTTATTATGCATGAGTCGTTATGTCATTTTTTTAGCTGTTTTTTGCTGTTCTTTTAGTCTGTAACATTTCACTTTAGGGAATAGTCAGATTAAATTTTCACTGATTGCAAGCATGTCTAAAGAATTTAAATGCAAGGAGCTGTTAAAACACTTCAATGTGATTAAAAGTAACTTGGAAATGCAGAGAAGTAGTGCAAAATTAGCAGCTCAGCTCAATTCAGTCAGTGTATTTTAGCAAGGGAAGGTAATTGGCTATGTTTTAAAAGAACAGTTAAGTTGAAATAAAGGATTGCTCTGGGGTTTTTTTTTTTTGGTTTTGTTTCTTTTTAAACAGAGGAGTAGGTTGACTGTTGCACTTAGGAATACCACTGGGGGAAAGAAATTTTTAAAGGCTTATAACATGAAGAAAACATAGAGTATACAGAAGAAAAGTGAAACTGTCTGTGCACAAAATAGCTCAGAAATCTAGAATAGTATTTTCTGGTTTACTGGTTTTCCTTTTCATAATTCACTTGTAATATTAGGTAATAAGGTGAGAAGCCTTGTGACTACTAAGTAGATGTAGAAAAATTAAATAGTTTAAAAATGAATTGCTAGTTAATTTCAGAGTAAGCCATAAGTATAATTTCATTCAGATTTGATATTTCTGACTTAGATTTTGATCCTGTGTATTTGTTTCTGATACGGTACTCACAAAAAGTAATGTAGAGCTATTGAACAGTTTCATTTTTTGAGGCATTTTTCATAAGGATGCAGCGCGGCGTGCTGTCATGCTGCATTTTGTTACCTGCTAGCAATTTACCTGATTAAATTAAAAGTAGTACGTGAATTTTAAGAGAAAATATCTGCTCTAGTATTGTGCTGCTAAAACCTTGTTGTGTTCTGAGAAAACTTAAAAATAATAATTGCTTTTTCTCCCCCCACTTCAGCCACCAGAAAGACAAATCGCAGTTGGGATTTGTTCAATGGCTAAGAAATCTAAGTCCAAACCAATGAAAGAAATTCTTGAACGCCTCTCCATGTTTAAGTACATAACTGTGGTAATATTTGAAGAGGATGTTATTTTGAATGAGCCAGTAGAAAACTGGCCTTTATGTGACTGTCTCATTTCTTTTCATTCTAAAGGTAAATCTTCTAATAATACCATAAATATTCTTGATATCTAAATAACTAGTTTGAGGGTCGTCTTATTTTTTTTTGTCTTGTAGTTTTGTTGGGTTTTCCTAGGAAGCAATTCATTTGTCTTGTTTAATATAATACAACTGACTTTTAAAATG
This sequence comes from Aptenodytes forsteri, assembly GCF_000699145.1. Classification (NCBI taxonomy): domain Eukaryota; kingdom Metazoa; phylum Chordata; class Aves; order Sphenisciformes; family Spheniscidae; genus Aptenodytes; species Aptenodytes forsteri. The sequence goes on along the minus strand of NW_008795885.1, from coordinate 7,198,788 downwards.
CAAGCTTTTTAAATGATACTGTTTTCATTGCTCGAGAAAGTCCTGTCTGACATGGTATTTAAAATAGCTGTTCCACTGGTAAATATTTGTGGAGCCAGTGGAAATGGTGATCTAATACTTACTTGGTGCGGTAACTGTGAAGGCATGCTACTTTCTCAATGGGTCTCTGGCCACTCGTTCATGTATCTCTGCTAATATCTAGGGCTTTTTGTGGGGCTGGGCAGTGAGCCAAAGATGAGTAGACTGAAGTAAAAAAATCATGTTGCCTCTGTCTGAAAATAAAAGCCTTAGTTCTGGCCCTGTGGAAGTGGAGGGCATGTGGAGTGAGGAAGAGGGAATTGGAGACAGGACAACTACTGTTAGCAGCCTGTACTGAAATTATGCTGTAGTTTCACGATTGTCTTAAGCTGATGTTACGTGTGTCTATAGTTGGGGGAGCATCCTCCCACTTCAGCCATATCTCTGGTTGTACTCTAAAGCTTGAATATGAAGGTTCCACACTATTCACTGGTGGTGTGTCTTGTAGTTTTAATTTTTTTGCCTTAATAAATGTTTTAGGATTTCCACTGGACAAAGCAGTTGCCTATGCAAAACTCAGGAATCCATTCATAATCAATGACTTGAATATGCAGTATCACATACAAGACAGGTAAGTAACACTAATTACCTGTAAACAGCAAACTACTTTTAAGTTGGAGACTGACAATCTGTTGGTATTGCATAGCAACAGTTCCAGTGTATTGTACAGTAGTCTAAATAAAATTACAGTGAATGTTATGTTTTATTAATATATGCATAGTTTTATGGGATATGTCTTTAGGTGTGTTTTTTCTTTTGCTGCTTTTATAATTGATACGTCTGAAGATTTAACAAGGTAGAAATTTGGTGATACGTTTGTGTAAAGCTTAGCAAATAAAGAAGTTTATACTCTGAAAATAAGTATAGCATAGCTATGTATAGCAACTGTGCAGCCTCCTATAATTGTGGAATTCATGTGACTTACTAAAGGTCTTTTTTTCTGTGAAGTGGATACTTAACAGAAGTTGTTGGTATTCAAAGATCATGTGGTTATTCAAAGTGAATTTTCTTTTGGGGCTGCAATCATGCATAGTAAATATTAATAAAACAATAGTGAGCAAAATACATAAATATTGGAGCCTTCTGAACAGTGAGCAGACTTGCTATTTTGGATGCCTGCAGTTGCTGTCCTGTATAAACTTTTTCAACCCTTCATGTTAATAATCTCCTTTAACAAGAGAATTGTTCTATGTAAATTGCTGTTGCACTGCCAGAGTGGAGAGGACAGGACTGGCATAGCAAATTACATTTTTATTGATATTGATGAGATCACTGCAAAGGTACAGCTGTGTCAGTGACCTTTAAAGCATTATATTAATAAGTACAGTATTATATATGTAATCTTATCCTGTGTGATTTAAAAAAATAAATTGTATGTATTTTTCTCCTCCCTTACTCATGGACTGTAAAATACAAATATTGGCAGAATTTGCTGTCTTACTGTGCAACTTTTGTTCTTTTCTTCTAGGAGAGAAGTATATGGTATTCTTAAAGCTGAAGGCATTTTACTTCCTCGCTATGCAGTTCTGAACCGTGATCCAAACAATCCCCAAGGTAAAAACTGATGCCTAAAGTATCAACCATTGGCATATCTTGGTTTCCACTGGAGAACAGTACATACATAGTGGAAAGCTAAATTTTACTTGCTAGACAACTAATTCATTGGTGCAGAGGTTGATTTCTCCTCCAGTGTTTAAAGTATTGTTGTGGATTAACCAGTACTGGCTGTGGGGGCAGTATGTGAAATAGAAAATGTGTTGAGGCTGTTTAAGCACTGTTCAGCAGTAACTAAAACATCAGGACTGTTTTGGTCACAAATTCAAAACATAGCACCATACTAGCTGCTGTGAAGAAAATTAACTCCATCTCAGCCAAAGGCAGTGTAAGTATGCATCTGAAAAGCATGATTCTGAAGCCCGGGGTCATAATCCTCTTACAGCCGTCATAGAACAAGTAGAATATAAGGGCCTCCAAACTCAAACCTAATTCTAATATGTCACCAGAGAGCAGCATTCATGATGTTACATTACCCACAATAATTAGTAATTTTACTTAGTAAAGTAATATTGACAGAAACAAGTCAGGCTATTGAATACTTTCCCTTCTAAGTACAAGCAACCATGTAGGGGAAGTCTAGTCCAGACAGATCTGCAGATGATATACTCTGAATATAAATTGGAATTAATTTTTTCTGTACCTGAAAACAAATGAAACAGCTTTTTCTATTAAAATAAAAACTTACAGCAACAATAGGAGCTTGCAATGACAGTTCAAGACACAAGAGTAAGAGATAAGAAAAAATAAAGAAAATTGAAGTATTACTGTGGTGTAGCTCTTAAGAGGTAGGCAATTTTAGGTTAAAATGTCTGCGTAATCTAGGGGGAAAAGGACTCATTTGTGCTACAAAAGTCAAGTAAAAGCAGTTGCATGCAGCCAACCAGTAGTGAAGAGATTCCTGATCCCTGGATTCCAGAGGACCTAATCCTCTGTGCAAGGGGCATCAATCACACAGTATGAGACAGTTCTCAGCCTATTAAAAGTACTATTGCACCTGGCACCACACCATGTTCACTGTCCACCTGCCATCTCCCTGATATTTCAGAGAAAGGCACTAAAGAAAGAGACAAACAGCCCTACGCCCTGTCTTCAAAACATTTCCAAAAAAATACCAGCCATGCAAGCTTATGCATCTGTAGGAGACGATTTCCTGTCTGACACTGAGGGAATCAACAGAAATCCTGGAACACAGTATTGAAGTAACATAATATAGATGTGGTACAGCAGACATGTTCAGCACATGATCATCAAGTCTTTGTGTAGTCAGTAACAAATCAGTGAACCAAAAATGTAATATAATTTTTTTATTTCAACCTACAAAATTACCCCAAATCTCTAATAATTTCATTCCATGAATATATTATTACATCTCTGTTGTTCGCACTGTTTCTTCAGAATGCAACTTGATTGAAGGAGAAGATCATGTGGAAGTGAATGGAGAAGTTTTCCAAAAGCCTTTTGTAGAAAAGCCAGTTAGTGCTGAGGACCACAATGTTTACATTTATTATCCAACATCTGCTGGGGGTGGAAGCCAGAGGCTCTTTCGAAAGGTGAGGGTACTAAAGCTATTGAAAAGTTAGAGATGTCTAACAGAATTGCAGAGTAATTCTGTCCTATCCATGTGTTAGCTGGGACCTGTTCTGTCATGTCCTGCTTGTGTAGGAGTAGTGACAGATCAGAGAAATTAATTTCAGGAGAACATGTAGATTGAATGAAAACCCTCGTTCCTTGCAGTAGATCATCAGCCACTGCAGATTCTTATAGGTAAAAGAAGCTACGTATCTACATATGTACATACATACACTATCCATGCACTTCTAGAATCTTATAAAAAATCTTTTGGGAACGATCAAAACCTACTTATTTCATATGGTACAGGAAGTGTTTTCTCAGTACAAGTGTGTTATTTTAAGGAGTTTTAAAGTTTCTCATGCAGTAGCTTACGAGTTTATTAATAGAAAAATATTCATTTCAGATTGGCAGCAGAAGCAGTGTTTATTCCCCTGAAAGCAGTGTGAGAAAAACAGGCTCCTATATTTATGAGGAATTCATGCCTACAGATGGCACTGATGTGAAGGTATGACAACTGCATGTTCTTATTTATATTTAGAACAATCAAGTGCTCCAAGAGCTTGTCAGTTTTAAAGATGAAAGTATATCTTTGTGTCAAGGATTAATTTTAATGAAGTTTTGATACAGTAAAGAATATAATTCTTATTCTAGCTAAACACAGTACTTGTAGTGTAGAGCAGACCTGCTTATGTTGTTGGAATCAGGTGCTGGAGGCTTATTACCCAACACATCATCTTTCTTTTTTGTATTGTATTAGTGCCAGAACAGCATATACTTTCCTGTGTAGACAGATAGATACTGCCTAGGTATTTTGTCTGAAGGTTACAAAGAAATCTGTAATTGAAATAGATTCACCAACTATCTTGGTATTCTAAGATAAATTATATAAAGTTGCAGAAAATAATGCATTGACCTTATCTGTAATTATTTTCACGCCTTTGTTCATTTATTTTCTTTACAGATGTAAAGATTAGGTATCATAGAAGAGTGCTAAAATAGAGCAATAACAGAATAGGTGTTAAGCCAGCCATGTACGGAGATTGCTTTCTTTCCCTTTGTGTTAGTTCTGGCTATTTTAAGCCCATCACAAAACGTGAAACAAATGTTTTACAATATGCATGAGAGATCACTATATTTAGACAAAAAGTGGAGGTTTAGAGAGTGTGAGATCTAATCCAATCTTAGGCCAAAGAGCCCTTTTATCAATTGCAGTCAACTTCTTCCACTTGGTGATACATGAGGGGAATTCTTGTTTTATGTTTTCAGACAAATTCCCCATTCTTTAAGTTGCTATGTTTTCATGAGCTATACTCTTCAGATGGTTATACTGTGCAACACTTTGCAATAGGTTAATCTGAGTTTATAGATATCTGTGTAAGAGCTTTACAAACTGCTTCCAAAAAGAAAAGTTTCTTGCAACCTGAAGAGATGACTTGAGGGATGGGGACTATTTTGACTACATGTTGTACCGTAGTCATCAAGCAGCAGCTGTGGACTTTTTAACACCCCAAATAAATAATGGCTTTTCTTCAAGTAACAAGACTGTCAGCTTTATATTAGGCAGCTTCACCCAACTCGCCCTCTTGCCTGAATTGACTACATTGACAGTATTTGCAATCATCTGGTTTAATTGAATACATTTTTTAATCAATGCTTAAGACTGGTTTAATTGAATACATTTTTTAATCAAAGCTTAAGAGTTTTGTTTTTAATTAAAGTGACAGTAGCCCGTTTTTGAGAGCTGCTGAGAAGTCTTTTCTAGCATATGACCCATTCCTTTCAATAAGCATCAAAACTGCAGCAGAGTAGATAGCACAATCATTGTCTCAAGCACCTGCCTTGTCATGCTAAAACTGGGCAGATCTTTGCTTTGTTTAGTCCTGCCTAAAATATGAAAATATTTTTTAACTTAGTCCTGCAGCCAGAGTTTCATAATCAAGTAAACCAAAATAATTTTCAAATTAATCTACTCTCCAAGTTCTGCAGATGTTTTGGAGAGGAAAACATTATTCTTTACCTCTGTACCACCATAATTAAGAAATTAATTTTTATTCATCAAGTTTTATAATTGCTATTTTTCTTTACCTGTGCTCCAGCTGTTTTCTCCTCTTGCTTTATCCTAGGTTGTCAGTAAATGGTGGGTGTTCTGTGAAGGCAGAGAATGCCATTGAGGAAGGTACTTCAGAGTGACCTTATTAATGATGAAAGCAGCTAGTATCTTCTGAAGTCATTATCACATTTGAGATAAATTTAGCAAGATGTATGCATATATGTAATGTAATTTAATTACACTGAATCAAGAGTTCCTATTTTTCAATAAAGGTGTACACAGTAGGTCCAGATTATGCTCATGCTGAAGCCCGGAAGTCTCCAGCTCTGGATGGCAAGGTAGAACGAGATAGTGAAGGAAAAGAAGTGAGGTATCCAGTCATCCTGAATGCAAGAGAGAAGTTAATTGCTTGGAAAGTATGCCTTGCCTTTAAAGTAAGCTGATTACTTTCCTATCTGATCAAACATTTAGTGTTAATCAATTGTTTATTACGTGAAACTTCTGCGGGGTTTTAGTGCACAGGGCCAGCAGTGATAATTGCTGCAGAACTCCTAGGAAGGTGAAAAGTTGAACTTCCACATCCACATCTTTTTTTAATCTAGAAGAATTCTTCCTTTAATGCATTGAAAAGTTCTGGATGGGTTGCTTATGTTGCATAAGTTTCCTGGATTCACATGTTGCTATCGTGCTTTGCTAGTCCACAGTGTATCTGTTCTATGCATAATATGTTCACGCATTTTGTTAACGGTTTCTAAGTTAACGAAACACAATTTCAGTAGTCAAGTTTTTGTAACTTTTGTTACCTAATGTTTACATTGGGCCCAATTAAATGTTAATTTGGTACTGACATGACTAGGTTTTCTTTATTTGAAGTGTTTGATAGTTTCCATTTTTGTATAGTTTTAAGATTCCTTTGTTCAAAACTTCATTCACTCTCTTACCCTCCTTTCACCTGTCTTATTACAAGGCTGTCTTTCAGTCTGTCTCATTACCTGTGTGTAACTATGATGGCATTCTGGAGCCTGTAGGGTGTGAACCTCTACCACCTAGCAAAGTGGGCTTTGAGATCTAAAAAAGTAATCTGTTGAAATAGCATCTCATATCCTGTACTAATAATGTCAATATTATGTCAATGTCAAAACTATCTTGTCAAATTTAAATTTGGACAAAAATTTTTGTATCGATATTTTGTCATTTCTTGCCTGCCACCCTTAAAAAGTATGCGTAGGGGGAAGCCACTGTCAGAATGGGGAATTTGTAGGCCCATCATTGCTTATGCTGTAAATCTTGAAGGTTAAGTTTGTGCACACGTGACCTTCACCTTCAATACTGATACTACTAGGGATATGTAGGAAGGGTAAAATCAAGTCGGGGATATAAAGTTAAAAATAGGAAGATGTTTGCATGACATCAGCGAACCTAACATGGAACTGGCAAAAGGTACTGTCATATTTTTGAAATGTCTTCAGATGAATACCATGTTAAAATACAAAGTTTATTTAGAACAAGCAATCCTAAGGAAGGTGATCAATGACTTGAACTTTTATTCTTAAAAACAGCAAACAGTTTGTGGCTTTGATTTGCTACGTGCCAATGGACAGTCCTATGTCTGTGATGTGAATGGCTTCAGTTTTGTGAAAAACTCCATGAAATACTACGATGACTGTGCTAAGATACTGGGGTAAGAGTTTGCTGATTTATTTCAGGAGTTTTGCCTATTCACTCTGTTGTATGTGACTATAGTTTATGTACTACTTACTCCTTATTCCTAAATTAAATATTTAAAATGAAATCACACATAAAATAAGTAATTAAATTAAATAATAAAATAAATAAAATATTACAAAGTGTCCTAAATCAATAAAAAAATCCTAAATAAATTCCTTATTCCTAAAATAATCCAAAACATCTGAGTCTGAGTGTTTTGTGAACACTTAAAGCTAACTGAATAAGTATATCCGGCTTTGAAAGCCGGATTAAGTTCTTAAAGGTAGTTGAAATTTTTGTCAAGTAGAGAAGCACCACTGGACGGTTATGCTTGCTGCTGTTTAATATGTGCCCAAATTAATGTACATTGTCCTTGATCTGAAGCTGCAGTATACTTTTATATTTGTGGATTTCATACTGGTAAATCCAAACTGATGTAGTATCAAGGTGTCTTCTGTCATGCCATCTTCTCTCTGCTACTGGGAGCAAAAAAAGGTATAACAAGGGATCAAACAGAATTGGGTAGTGAACTCTATGCCAGTGAAATGTTGCCCTCAGAGTAGGCTGATCCCCTTTTGGTCAGTTCAACTGGCTTTACAGTAAGATTGCACTGATGAGATGCAGCATGACTTTCTGCATTACCAAATGGTCTAGGATCTTATTAAATGGAGGAAGAGCTAAGCTGAAATCATAGATAACAGCTATAGTCCTGTTGTTTTAGGCCACTTTCTGAGTTAGAGTTACAATTCTCAGACCCATTTTGATTTCTCTTTATTCAAATTGTTGTAGCTGTTGAATTCTCTGAAAAAAAGTTATCTCATCATTTTTTCCTTATGCTTTATTCCTTAAGGTAATACATTGCAGTGTTAAGTAACAGCAGATTTTTCTCGAGCTTTTCAGAAATTAAATTTTGGCTTATGCTACTTTAAGATGCACAATTTTTTCCATCAGTGTTACTGCTTCTTATGCAGATATTAATCTGAAGTTCAGTATATTTGATTAAATACTTGGGAAACAGAACGTTAGCAAGATTTAACAACCTTCTGTAGGTGGAGGCAGTGTTATCATTTTGTAGTTATGACCAGAGACTTTACGTGTTTTTCCAGTTCTATCACAGAAACTTCTGAGAAATTACCACTAAAGGTACCAGTTACTCTTTGATGAGAATGGCTTGCTGATTATCGGGGACTTTCAGTTAGGCAATGGAGTCAGGTATCTGAATATTTAAATGAACAAGACTAAATCAAATCCCAGGAACTCTTTTAGGAACTGGAGTTCAAAAACTGAGATTTCTTACAAATCCAGGGCCATTAGGCTAACGTTGTCTGTGTAGCAGTTGTAGTAGCTTTAAATTGTTGTTTAAGTAGGTTTTTATTATACAATTAAAAGAAAAATATGTATCTAGAGACCCATGACCACTAGTACTCTAAAACTGTGATGATAAAAATGCATGTATATATTATCTATTTGGTTTGGAGTTTGTATGTGTTGTGTAAGCTGTGCTTTAAACTTAGTGGTTTTTTTTCTTTTTAACCCTTTTTAGAAATATCATAATGAGAGAACTTGCTCCCCAGTTTCAGATACCATGGTCGATTCCTTTGGAAGCTGAAGACATCCCTATTGTGCCAACCACCTCTGGAACAATGTAAGAAAACAGTAGCTACACCTGAATTGTGCAAACTCCTAATGTAACTTTTGTGTGAATTTTTTTTTCTCTTCACAAGGTGTGCCCACTTTGGCCTATGAACGCTTGTTTTGTGTGATGAAAACAAGGAAGGAATCACAATTGCTATGCCAGCAATCAGAGTTTCTGATCCTTAGTCAAGCTGAGTATAGAACAGCAGATTTTCAAGTGTAGCGTCTTTTATGCATAGCTTCCTTCACTGCTAATCATTGTTCCAGCACCAACTTAATATGCGCTTCTAATAAACATGCTTTGTCATTTAATAAACCTCAAAATCGTTGTTTTAAAAACTACTTAAAATAGATACTCTGTAGTTACTGAAGTCTTAAAATCAATATTTATATTTTATATCTTACATCATTTTCAGTTAACCTTATATTCTTGCATATCCTTCCATCACTTCTGTAGTTACGTCAGATAACTAGGACTTTGTGAATTGTCTTGATTCATGGTGGTTTTAATATTAAATAAAAGACCCTCACATATAGAATTGTGAAATACAACTCTCGTGAAATTTCAGGATGGAGCTTAGATGTGTTATAGCTGTAATACGCCACGGGGACCGAACACCAAAACAAAAAATGAAAATGGAAGTAAAGCATCAGAAGTAAGTAGTATCTTGGTAAAAATTAATTTGGGTGTTTTAGAGCAGAGCTCACTTCTTGGGGATGTGCAAGCAATGAATTGAGCAGGAATTGCATCATACAAGTTGTTTTTTGTTTTGTTTTGTTTTCTTTTAAATCTAACTGATGTTGCAGCTAATTAACAAGCATCCACCTCTCTTTCTAACAGGACTGTCAAATTACTTGTGCAGACTTCCTTCATCACATGCTGTGCTTGTGAACAGTCCTGCTTGGTCTTAATGAAAACGCATTTGTCTCTATAGATGTCTTTATTCAAAACAATGCAGCAGAGAATATTTCTGGTTCACCATTTGACTCTGACTTCTGCCTTTCTCTTTTTATCATAACTGTTCTTGAGTGAGCTGTCATCTTACTGCACCACCTTTTTGTCTTTTACTTTTGGCAAAGTTTGATGAGACTGAATTTCTGGTAGATACCATCTTTATGTTAGCATTCATAAAGTGCCTTACGTAATTGGCCTCGAATTAAGTGCAATTTCAGTAAAAAGTAATTATTTGTTTCGGGACTAGATTCTTGCATTCAGAGATACATGCTGTAAATGTGCAGGACTGCTCGTTTGGTATTTTTGGTCCCTACTTCTGCTCAGGATCATTCTTGAAGATTAAGAATTGATATAGCTGTATATTCGAATGCTATGTCATTTGAAATATAGAATATCTTCCCTTTTTTTTTTTTTGACACTTAGCCAGTCAGTAAGAGAACATTTTTAGTGCTCTGATTTCTCTAATATGTTGAAGACTTTCTTGGGAAATTTGATTTGAATAAAGGTTGGTTTGACCTGTGTAGTGAAAAGCTTAATATACTTCTTAAATGGTGTAAAGGTGCTAATTTCAGACAGCTTTAAGTTTAAGAGCCACTTGTTCAAGTAATGTTTTAACTTATTAACTATGTTTTTTAATCAATATTCTTTCTTTTAAAGGTTTTTTGATCTCTTTGAAAAATGTGATGGATATAAATCTGGAAAACTAAAACTGAAAAAACCAAAACAGTTGCAGGCAAGTTTGTCTTTTTATTTTCTTGCTGTGGTATTTTGTAAGTAGAAAATTACTTATTTAAGTAAATCCTACGTTTCTTTTCTTCAGGAAGTGCTTGATATAGCAAGGCAACTCCTTGTAGAACTTGGGCAAAACAATGATTCTGAAATTGAAGAAAGTAAAGCAAAACTTGAACAGCTAAAGACTGTGTTAGAAATGTAAGTGTCTAAATTTCAGGCTCCATAGTAACAAAGTTGTATCTGCTACTTTGACCTGTTTGACCAGTTACTGCTTGGATTGTAATGGTTATCAAATATGTAATGATATATTAATTCAAGCATAAGGGTTATCAAGAGAAAGGATGTGTTTGACATTATGAAGGAGAACTGGGCCATTGCTCTGCTTTTTCTCCTTTTTAATTGAACTTACTGCTTTATTTAGTGTCTCAGTATACCTTCTACATGAAAAAGTTACTTTCCTTGATCTAAAATTTTACCTTCTTGCATGTTTTTAAACTTAAAGTATTTGAGTGCAGGGTCTGCTGCTTGCAGTGTGTGACATAATGAAGTCTGATGGAGCCAGTAAGAACTTTCACCATGTGTACTGTTTACTTGCAGCAAACTTGGAGGATTCCAGATAAATAAGGCTTTGTATATTAAGCCTGAAATATTTAATAATAAAAAACAAAAAAAAAAGAAAAACCTAAGGCTTCAAGGTTTGTTAAACATCTGGGGACTCAGGACTCTAAATGGTGGTAGATAACTTTAAGTTTAAAAAAATCAGGGCAAAGACAGTTATTATTGAAATTTATGACAATTGTTTGAAATACTGAGTTCTGCTTGAGAACTTAATTGGCTAACAAAATAGTGGCCATCTACACTGCCAGATCAGATTCTGGATACTGATAGCCACTGTAATTGTGGATCTGAATAGATGAATTACTCGTGCAATCTGCAAATGCTTTTTTTTTTTCTTCCCTTCAGTTTTATGTTTAGTGTTGTGGAAAAAAATTAGTAGATAGTATTTTTAAATGTTTCATTATAGAATGGTTGAAATTTCTGTAGTCATTCTATGCTTGTTAAGTTAGGTTTGTTCTAAGCACTGCTCCAATAAATGGTGGTCAAATGCACAAATCAATGACCAGCATAGATTTATTATATCCTGTTACAGGAGCATAGCAGGTTTGGAGGAAAATATTTAAAATGCTTCTCTCCCTCTTCCCCCCCTTACTTTCCCCTGTTCCTACTTCAGGTATGGGCATTTTTCAGGCATAAATCGCAAAGTTCAGTTAACATATCTTCCTCATGGTTGCCCAAAGACTTCCAGTGAAGAGGAAGGTATTGTATTACTTTTGCACCTAATCACTTAATATCATGTGTGTTTAAATAGTCACGGACTAGTGGTATAACATGTCTTGATGTTAAGAAGAAGGAATATGTTGTTTTGAATGAATGTTTGTGTTGTTGGCAGATACTCAGAGTCTCTTAATCTGCTGAATTGTACACCTAAAACTATGTAGTAAATTTGTATTGTAACATTGCTTTTTTGTAACAGAAAAGTAGGGTGAAAAGAAGCTTCAGTGATTCACCAAAAAATGTTGTTTTGGGGCCAGGATCGGAAAATCTCACTCAACATTTACAGCTTTTCTGGTCCTTGACCCATGGTTATTGACTGAAATAACTATAGAATATTTAGCATCCAATTTGTTTTAAATTTTCTGTCTCAGTTTACTTTTTGCTTCAGATTGCATGCTAAATATTTTTCACTTATGTTTTCTCTGTAGTTTAACTACTTCACGTTTCTCTGTTTAAGTGCCCATTTAGTTCTACAGTTCCATATTTTCTTGATGTTAGAATGCTATTAAAGATTCATAATGTTGAAGACATCCTTTACTGAAGCCCTACATAGTCCAAATCTTTTTGTTCACATGCAAAAAAAAAAAAATTATAATATACTTCACTACTAAACTCCTCTCTCTGTATGCAATTAGATAATAGAAGAAATGAGCCATCCCTGCTTCTGGTTCTAAAATGGGGAGGAGAATTGACCCCTGCAGGCAGGGTTCAAGCAGAGGAGCTTGGAAGGGCTTTCAGATGTATGTATCCAGGTGGACAAGGTAAAAAAAAAAAATATATATATATCTTGAATGGCATAAATCCCTTTTGAAGATAATCAAGTGCAAAATAAGAGTCTGAGCAAAATGTTTGTTTGGTAGGAGATTATGCTGGATTTCCTGGATGTGGTTTACTTAGATTACATAGCACTTACCGACATGATCTCAAAATCTACGCTTCTGATGAGGGACGAGTTCAGATGACTGCAGCAGCTTTTGCAAAGGTACAATGTGAAATTGTATTTTCAATTTTAAAAATGATGATGTTCTCAAGTTTGGTTTTTCTTTTGAAGACTGGGGGAGATTTATGGTTTATTAGAGTCCACAGTGTATAATGAGGCTGTGTTTTAAAAGAAATGTATTTTCAAAGCATATTTAGTTCAGTGTGAAAAAGTATCCAATTAATGTGCCAAGCATTTGAAGTTCTTTGAGCAGATGCAGACAGGTTTTAATTATACAGCCCTAGCAATATATCTTAGTCCTTTCCAGTAATAACCTCCAAAATCAGAATTGTAGAATGGTTTGGGTTGGAAGGGACCTTAAAGATCATCTACTTCCACCCCCTCTGCAATGGGCAGGGATACATTCCACTAGATCAGGTTGCTCAAAGCCCCATCCAACCTGGCCTTGAACGCTTCCAGGGATGGGGCATCCACAACTTCTCTGGGCAACCTGTTCCAGTGTCTCACCACCCTCACAGTAAAGAATTTCTTCCTTAATAACTAATCTAAATCTACCCCCCTTTCAGTTTAAAGCCATTCCCCCATATCCTATCACTACACTCCCTGATAAAGGGTCCCTCCCCATCTTTCCTGTAGGCCCCCTTCAAGTACTGGAAGGCCGCAATAAGGTCTCCCTGGAGCCTTCTCTTCTCTAGGCTAAACAACCCCAACTCTCTCAGCCTGTCCTCACAGGGGAGGTGTTCCATCCCCCTGATCATTTTTGTGGCCCTCCTCTGGACCCACTCCAACAGGTCCGTGTCTTTCTTATGCTGGGGACCCCAGAGCTGGACACAGTACTCCAGGTGGGGTCTCACCAGAGCAGAGTAGAGGGGCAGAACCACCTCCCTCGACCTGCTGGCCACGCTTCTTTGGATGCAACCCAGGATGTGTGATTTGCAACATTTTTAGTTTGCACCTTGCTTATTTGTTTAGGGCCTACTTTCCTCAAATTTTGTCAGATTTCTGTGACAGATTACACATGTGTATTGGTTAAAGCACAGACATTAGAACTGATTTGAGATAATGTATTCATTTTACATGAGCAAAAATTGCAATTTTCAGTCACTTCAGTGATTTGGACCAGAAGATTTGGAATTCAAAAGGCAACACTTTTCATTGAAACCATCTTTCATTCATTGATTTGTAACTTTATAGAGGAAATTAGAGGGTTTGAAGCTATTAGAAATGTGGAATTAATAAAATACTTTGCATATATTTTAATGGGAAATTTTACAGACTATACATTCATGCTTTTTTTTGGAATTAATAGAAGTAGTTTCTTGTAAGTTGTTACAGGAGAATTTTTACTTTGGACCTGTAAAAATGGATGCCTAATAAGTAAGACATGGTAGTAGTACTACATCTTGGCACTTTATAGAAGTATTTTTTTACATGTATTTTTTGATGTGAAACTATAAAAATTTTGTGGTGATGTTTAAAAAGCATGAACTCTTTATTTCAGTACAAAAGTGAATTTATAGGAACTATTAATATAAACCACAGAATTCAGAACTTTCTATGTCTATAATGCTTGCCAAAATATTCTTTTACCCCTCTTCATGCTAGGCAAATTCCTCTTTTGCTCCTTCCAAGTAACCCTTTGCATGCATAATACTACTGCTTGTTAATAATTTATTCACTTATTTCCTCATTTCAGTGATACAAATCTTTTAATCGTGTGAGAGGACACAGCGCAAGTGTTACTTTTGGGTGAAAGAGTTTTCAGTTATAATACAGTGTGTTAGGTTTATGTTTCAAGGGGCCTCTGTAGGTCATCTAGTCCAGCTCCACACAGCACAGAGCCAGTTTGGATGAGGTTGCTCAGAATCATATCCAGTCAAGTTCTGAGTTTCTCCAGGAATGGAGATTCCAGAGCCTTTCCAGGTTTTTAATTCCACCTCTCATTTTCAGGTCATGTCTCTGTTCTTCCCAAGTAGCCCATCCCTGCTTTCACCTTCTGTGTGTTCCTTTTTTGTCCATGCTGGCCTTCTGCATGACTTTCCATATGTCAGAGTGGACTGCTCTTGTGCTTTGAGGAGGTTGTCTTTGGAGATCATCCGGCTGTCCTGGGCACCTTTGTCCTTCAGGACACTCCTCCATAGGATTCTGTGAAAAAGCTAAAGTCTGCTCATTTGAAGTCCAGGGCTCTAATGCAATTATTTGTCTTGTTCACTTCTCCAAGGATCTGTCATAATATCAGGTTTCCCTTACCAAGAATACCATTGACCTCCACATTCCTGACACTCCTGAGTAACAGGTCCAGGGGAATGCCTCTGTTCAATAGTTCATCAGTAACCTGTGTCAAAGAATTGTCCTGGGTGTCTTCCAGAAATCTGGATTGCTTGTCCCCTGCAACATTGCCCATGCATGAGGTACCCAGGGCTAAGGGCCCCCATGGAAAACAGGGCCTGCAATCAGGAGGCTTTCTCCAGTTGTGTTAAGAAGGCTTCTTCATCTTTTTCCCCTTTTAAATAGGGTGGTCTGTAGCAGAGGCCTACTATGATGTTGCCCTGTGCTTATTTGTCCTCTGATACTTACAAATAAGATCTCAACTTGCTTGTCACTAGTTTGAAAGCGAAGGTCCTGGTGTTCAAGCTACTCCTTTATATAGAGCCCAACTCTGCTTCCTTGCCTTCCTGGCTTCCAAAGGGCCCTGTATCTAGCTATAGCAAAACTCCATTCGTGTGAACTAGTCCACCGCATCTCTCTAATCTGAATAAACTTAAAGCTCTGCAAGTGTTCAGACTTCTTATTTCTCCTATTTGTTTCCATGCTGCATGTGTTGGTGAAGAACTATTTCAGCCATCTGTCCTCTTTCTCCTTGGTCAGCAGGCTTGAGGAGACATCACCCCATTTCCTTCCTTATCCCAGAGTCCTTCTGTTGCCAGAAAAGTCACAAAAGTTTCCAGCCTTCTCCATTTTGGAAGTCTCCATTCACATCTTGTTGAGCTGTAGCCTTTGTTTGTCCTGTGCCACACAGGTTTTGGGCTTTTGCCTCTCTAGGGTCTCTGCAAAGACCCTGTTTATCTCCCATTTGTCATCTGAGATGCTATTCGGTTTGCTAACTGTTCCCATAGCTACTATCTGGTGACTTAATGCCTTGAGCAAAGCATGTCTCCCACAAGTCAGGCTGCTGCTGTTCCCAGCCTCAGGGAGAAGGCACCATGCACTCCTTGCAACCCAAGACGTGAACATCTGTGGCCTCCCAGGAGTAATGTTGGCACACTGAGATGCTAGGGTCACTTCAGCTGGTGCTGGAGAGCATGCTCTATGACATGTCACCATCACTGTTGCACCAACTGTAGCAATCCTGCACACCAAGGCAGTGTTTTGGGGGCCATTTCTATGCAAACATCTGCATTGTCTGCCAAGTCCCTGTTTATGTAACCCATAGACAAGTGATACAATCTTGAATTTAAATTAGTGTTTTGGGTGGTTTTTTTTTTAAGGTACTGTTATATTCTCATCTTTATCTGTTTGCCTGATTAATTGTATTATTTGCTTCAGGGACTACTGGCCTTAGAAGGTGAGCTGACTCCTATTCTTGTCCAGATGGTAAAAAGTGCTAATATGAATGGTCTGTTGGACAGCGACAGTGATTCTTTAAGCAGCTGTCAGCATCGTGTTAAAGCAAGACTCCATGAAATTCTCCAGAGAGACAGAGAATTTACTGCTGACGACTATGATAAGGTTAGCATATGATTAGTTTCCTATGAAATGAAATAAATAGCCACGCAAATGCTTGTGTAAAAGTAATGAGCTGTGATTTTATGTATCTATTTTGAAAAATTACTTGTGTCCTTGCAAATAGTTTGAACTACAAAGGAAGCTGTACCAATTGCAGTATTAGATATTTTGAGCTGCCCTGCCATTTGGGTAATCAGAATAGCTACAAACTTCGAAATAGGAGTAGATAAGGACCTCATTCATGAATCTTTTTAACTGTTCCATTAAAAAAATTTCAAATATTCAAGAAATGAAACTGTATCGTTTACATTTTATGTAATCTTTACTTTGATAGTGTGGTATTACAAAATGTATTGCCTGCCTACTGCAGTTGTTTCAATATTTAATCTGCTACAAGACCTTTTCTTTTTTTAACTCTAAGAATATTAAGAAGTTGAAAACCAGTAGAATACTTTCTAATCAGTGAAAGGAAATGTCTCATTAACATGCTAAATTTTAATACAGTTTATGCTGACTTAGTACAGAACACACAATTGTTCCTGGTTTTAAATGTAAGTAATGTTTGTTATTGTTAAGAAACTTCTTTCTCTTTCAGTTGCCCTTACTCTGTCTGGTATAACAACCAAATACAAGTCCTCAAATGAGGTTTAAGCTTAAACTGCTATTTTCTAAAAGGTATTGAGAACAAATTAGCAAAAAATAATTTTACTACCCTGCATGTATAGTCTATGTGGATTCATTTAAACATATAGATTAAAAGTATCATCCAAACCACTGCCAGCAGTGGATTCAGCAGTACTCGTAAAAAGTGAGAGGGTACAGGGTCTCAAGGATTTATTTATATTCCCCCTTCTTTTTGCTATTTAGATATAATGGGATTTAGATATAATGGGATTTGAAAGGTGGCTGGAACAAATAGAGCACACTCTTCTAAGACAGTCACTGAAAGTAACTAACCTTTGGGATTATAAAGTGATAATAACTGTTTTGGTTTGGTTTTTTTTTTTAAACTAACTTGTGATTTGGGAAAACAATATGGGGGTTTTTTCTTGGTCATAATAAGGAGGTAGGAACTGCTTACTATTAGGTAGAGGGCAGAAGTTTTCCATATCCAAATTATTTTATGCATTTGAGGAAATTGGGAAAAGTGCAAATATGTATGTGTGTTATGTATATAAATTACTGCTTAATATCATTGTTTGCCTACTTGGGATTATGCAGACTTTTCTGAAAAAATGAGGCTCAGCCTCACTTACATGGATATTGACTCTATTGTTTTAGTGACACTCAACTTGATGGTGATAATTTGTAGCTTCTACAATTTCTACAATTAAGTCAGCTCTGAAGGACATCTTGTATGTTCTTCATATATGTGCATTTAAAGGGTTTCTTCTTGTTTGTGTTTGTGTGCTGCAGTCCTATAGAAACAGAAACCTAAAACAGGAAGAGAGAAACTTTTTTTAGGTATCAGTTACTATTGCAATCTGGTTCTTCCTTTCAGTTTTGCTAAGGAGAGTACTTTATAGAACAAAAAGTATTTTGTTAGGCACATAGCCTAACAATAACATTTCTTACAGAATTTTTTGTAAGCTTTTGAATACAATAGTTACTTGAAAGGAAGTTATGGAAAGTTGCTAAGTATGTCCAATGTTTTAAATGTCTTTCCAATTTTCCTGTCTTGGAACATCTTATCTCCCGAGTTCTTCAAATCTAGTCAGTTTGTTTAGATAATTTTGTGTTTATCTCAAATTGCAGCTTACTCCATCTGGAAGCATCTCATTGATAAAATCAATGCAGGTTATTAAAAATCCTGTAAAGACATGTGACAAGGTCTATTCCTTGATCCAGAGCTTGACTTCTCAGATCAGGCAAAGAATGGAAGATCCAAAGTCTGCAGGTACTTAAACATTTTTGTAGTTGTATTTAGTTTCTCTTGTTTACAATCTGAGAGAGAACTGTACCGTAACTTTTCTTCATTGAACTCACTTTTAGCAGAACTTTAATCAACAGTGGGTTAGGGATTTTCACAGTCTGATTCCATGTGCATAATTTTAGAGTAAAAAGCAGGAGGAACACGTGGTCGTATTGCAGGTAAGGGCTCTTTGTGGTGTTCAGAATTCAGGCTAGTCCTCAAATGTTTGCAGAAATTCTTGTCTTAATTATTTGAAACTCAGCAGTTGACAAGAGTAATAGGAAAAGCAGATGGTACTAAAGCTAAGTCACATAGGTACACTTTTATATTTAAGTATCTTTGCTGAAGATCTGTTGCTTGCTGTATGATGTGTAGTAGTATTGCATAAAGTGATGCTCAGTATTAATGGTGGTGAACCAATGACACAGGAAAACTAGAGCTGGAAGTGACCACAGTGTTTTTTTGGTACTAGCTAAATACTGGAATATTTGCTATCAGTGTTCTCTGCAGTGGTATAGTATGCAAACAGCTTCTATTCTGAGGTTGAGCAGTACAAGTGTCACCTCTACATAGTATCAGTGTTTTTTGTCTATTTGATCTAATCTCCTGTCCTGGGATGGGGATAATCCATCCTTTCTGCCAGTCTCCTGGTTCTTGCTGTTGACACATGCAAGAGAGAGAGACAAATGGGATGTGTGGTCTGTTCTAAAACAGAGATGTTGTCCTGCTGCTCTTCCTCCCTGCTAGAATTTTCTTGCAGCTTTTTTTGCTTCTCTTTTTTATATATATGATCTGTGCTGTAGGACGCTTTATTCTTGGTGCTGTAACTTTGCTTAAAGGGCCAGTGGTGCATTTCTGCAGCGAAGCTTTCTGCTGTCTTGATGTAGCAATGTAGCTGTGATGCTTTCAGCAGTAAAATTAACCATATGCACATCTGTTCCCTCTCCTTAGAAGTAATGCAGTTAACTTATTTGATCCCTTTTATCCCTCTGTATTCAACTGTTACTACCATGTAATTAAAATTTCCCTTTTGTTACTTGGATGGTCTTGATTACTTATGAGAGATATGTGTCTACCCAGATATTCAGCTGTACCACAGTGAAACACTAGAACTGATGCTGCGCAGGTGGGCCAAGCTGGAAAAAGACTTTAAAACAAAAAATGGAAGATATGATATTAGCAAAATTCCTGATATTTATGACTGTATAAAATATGACGTGCAGCACAATGGCTCCTTAAAATTAGAAAACACAATGGAATTATACAGGCTTTCAAAGGCTTTAGCTGACATTGTGATCCCTCAGGTAAGCATTTTCAGTTATTAAATAGAATAAATTGTAGAATAAATGATTTTTCAGATTTTGTGAAAATATCTAATCCGTCTTTTCTATTGAAGGTTCCTGTATTTTGCAGTAATAGAAGCCTTTAACGTTCCTTCTTATTTTCTGGTAGCAAGCTGATTATTTTTTGTAAGAAAAATGTGATTCATAATTCATTAAGCTGTGTTCAAAATTAATTTTTCTAGCAATTTAAGCTGTGAACATGTCTGCTTCCTTTAATGCAGTGTATTAAAATAAAGTGGTTCATCTCAGCCATTCTTCATAGATTTAAGTGGAGCCCCTGTGAACAACTGTGTATTCTGAAATAGCATTTAATTTCATTCCTCCTGCTTTTAGAAATTTCATTTTCAGGCTCTTTGCAAATGACACTGTTAATCCTAATCTATGTAATTTCACTTGTCTTAATCAATTTAAATTTAAAAAGACCTTTCTGCTGCTTTGAAATGCTAACACTCCCTGATAAAAATGTACACATTAAGTTTCACAGAATTTCAGGCCAGAAGCAGACAAGTTAAACTTCCATATACGATAGGCTGTTAAACTCAGGTTAGCTCTAAAATGATGTAGGCTGCAGCACATAAAATTGATTTGTGATAACAGGACAGAACAGACTAAAGCTTTCCCCAAGTGTCCCTGCAGTTACAGAGTACTGTTGTAAGAGAGGTATTATCCGTACTGTATGCAGAAAGTGAGGGACCTTCTTCCTCTGCCCATCTCTCAAATTCCATGACAGCTAGGAAGACAAAAAGAGCAGTGATACTAAGTATGTGTTTTGTTATGTGGGCCTGTTAAGATTAAATTTTGAATAGAGTATTAGAGTAGTTAAAACTGAGGACACATACTGAAGGAAGAAAAACAAGGAAAACTTGATAAGCCTACACAATGCAAAGGAAAAGTGCTTATGTTGTTTTTTTGGGTAACCAGAAGATCCATCAAAACGATGAAAGCACTTTCATATCATTTGCAGCACAGAGCATGAAGCTTCTGGAAGAGGATATTTTTAAATACTGTAGATACTGTAACAGATATAATATTTTCCAGTTGTCTTTAACTACCATTTTCAGTATTATCTGAGGTGAATAGAAGATCTTCTTTGGGGTGGTTTACCCCAAACTAAGATAGACATATTAAAAACGTAATGTGCCTATGTCTCTTTATAGACTGGTTTTAAAAAAAAAAAAAGTTACCTGAAATCAAGTGAGATGAAATGCATCATAGATGTCTAAATCCAAGGCGGGGAGGGGGAGGGGGGGAAGAGGAAGAGGAATAATTCCCTAGATGTTTTGCTTAAGAAAGAGAGCTTCATCATACCAGAAGGTGAATCCACTTTTGTGGTTTAACTAGTGAATGAAAAACTGTTTCTCTGTGTCAAATCAAACAGCAAAAAGGCAAACTCCTTGTTACTTGAAGGAACGTAGTAATCAAATGTAATAAAAATGTTAAACAAAACAGTTCGCAGCCAGAGCAAACTAGTAGATAACTAATTGGCTTTAATATACAAGCTTTGAATGAGAAGGCATTTTAATCTTTAACTGAATTTTAAAAGTCAGTTTCTTCTCACACAGGAATATGGTATTTCTAAGGCTGAGAAACTAGAGATTGCCAAAGGTTACTGCACTCCTCTAGTTAGAAAAATCCGTTCTGACCTTCAGAGAACTCAAGATGATGATACTGTAAATAAGCTTCACCCTCTGTAAGTCTTTTACTTTTTTACATGATTACATTGATTTCCGTAAGACTTAATGGAGATACTCCATAGCTTTCATATTGGAATGTCTTACTAGCTCGTAGTAATTTAAAAAGTATGATTTATTTCTTTGTTGACAGCTATTTCTAAAATAGGAACACATCTCATTATGGTCTAATAAGATTTTTTTTTTTCTTTCAAGTTACTCCAGGGGTGTTATGTCCCCTGAACGCCATGTTCGTACACGGCTGTATTTCACCAGCGAGAGTCATGTCCACTCCCTGTTATCTACCCTTCGTTATGGTGCCTTATGTGATGTAAGTTGAACACTTTCTCTGTTAAAGCTCTGATATTTTGAGAGGAACCAAAAGGACTCAATCTCACTAAAATTGTATCAATTGAAAGCTTAATTTTCTTAAGTGGCTTTGAAATTTATCGTACTTTTTCAAACAATTTATTTCCTATTATATATGCGGAGACATATTTCAAATTGCTGGCATGCACATTGGTGGAAATAAGCATGCCCTTTAAAGTAATGCTGAGTTCCATTGTTGTGTTCAGCTGTATATGTTATGGTCTCAAAGAGGTTGAAAAGGGCAGATAATCCATTTTCTTGTCTTATGTTGTCACCTCAAGTCTTCCAACTCTTTTTCTTTCAAGTTATCATTCAGGGTTCTCTTGAATTCACTTTTGGACTCACTTATTATTTTTGACCATTGGCATATTGTCAATACCTCCCTACCTGACTTCAAGAATGCTCATCTAGTGAAAAGTTCTCCTGTTCAGTGGATTGTCTTACTTTCCTATACTGTCATAGAATACCTTGATGGTGGTGCATTATTCTCCATCCCATTAACTTTGAAACAAAGCACTAAAAAAGACAAGGTCTCCAGATTCAGAAATTACCTAACTGAGCTCTTGGAGAGGATAAATGCAGCACCACAAAACCTACATGGCTGCTTCTAAGACAGAGCTTGATTAAAATGTTAACTTTTGAAATGGATGTATTGACATACTTGCTTCTGGTAGTGGGTGACTAAACTCACTGATGGCAAAAGCATTTTTAATCCTAGACCTCTGTGACATGCTACAGCAGATACACTTCTAGTTTTAGGCTGATGAACTTTTAAGTTTCCTTTAAGGTGGATTACTAAATGTATTTTTTCTAGAGCATGAAAAAAGTGAATATTCATTTTAAATAGTTTGGGATGTGATGGTTGTTTTTCCTCTGTATACTGGAAGTCTTCATTTACTCTGTCTGTTTGACTGGTAGAGTGATATTTAGAAGCATTTTCCAGAATATATTAGTTGAAATGAGTTTATTGCAAAGTTAACAACTCCCATCAGGAAAGTTTAAAACTCTTGTCTACAAGACATATGTCATCATTGGCGAAAGAACATGAAAGATACACTGAAATAAAATATGAGAAGTTCTGATCCCCACTTTTCATTCATTTGATGAGTAATTTTAAGTGACTTTTTTTTTTTTCTGGTTGTATCTCTGTTTTTTCCTTAGCTGTGAAAAGCTTCGTACTTCTGTGAATGTAAAATCCATGTAAATGGGGAAAAAGGGAAATCATCAGTCTTTTTAAAGAAAATAGCTGGTTTTTATTTGTTGATATTTTTTTTCCCCCTTCATAAGGAATCAAAAGATGAACAATGGAAACGAGCTATGGATTATTTAAATGTTGTCAATGAACTCAATTACATGACACAGATTGTTATCATGCTTTATGAGGATCCAAACAAGGTATTTAAAATGGATAAATATCTTCAGAAACAAGTAGTGCTAAGCTATGTATTAAAGTGTAAACCTATTTAATAATTTTTCTTCAGGAACTTTCTTCGGAAGAACGTTTTCATGTAGAACTGCACTTTAGTCCAGGAGCCAAAGGCTGTGAGGAAGATAAAAATTTACCAGCTGGATATGGATACAGACCTGCCTCTAGAGAGGTAATAATTATGCTTTTCTTTAAAGCAAAAGTTAGTTTTTCTGGATGTGGATATACCTAAAATAAACACTTGGAAATTGTTAGGTAAAAAATACAAATGTGATTTTTATTTTGGTAGAAAAACATCTAGTAAAATATAGGCAGTCCCAATGTATTATTCCATTTTGAATGGACAGTGAGGTAATGGACACAGATAATTTGGACCTTCTATGGCTTTGCCAGAATTTTTTGCTAGAAATACGAAATAGTCATTGTAAGAAAAGTGATATCCACATCAATGTCACATCAATGATATTCTGACAACTGAAAGAAATATTTAAGAAGGTAAGGTAGTTTGGCATGTTTGTAAATACAGATTGTTGAGGAAGGATTGATATTTTTGTATATTGATGTATGGGCAGGTCTGTGGAGTTGACCACCTGCTTTTTGAGAAATGAATGAAAGCAAAGCTTGACTGGAATTCTTCTGTTGACATGGGAGGCCAGGATTTTATTACTATGTCAACAGAAAATTGGAGTAAGATATGTTGGCTGAACAGTGTGGTTAATTAGGGCCACACTATCATATGCAGTGGCTGGTTAGGAGCAAATACACATAGATTATTAAAGTCTAGAGCAATTTGTTCAATAATATGTGATTTACCTCTTGTATTTTTAAAATTGGCTTACTTTATGCAGAAGACTTATTTGACAGCCACTTCTGTCTACTTATTGCAAGGTGTGCAGCTAAATTGAAAATTAATTATGTATTGTTTGTAGAATGAAGGCTCGAAGAAAACCTCTCATAGAAATGATAGTGATGAGGAGGCTTATGCTTCTAAAAGAGATGAAACAGATCGGTCAGTAGTGATGTTCAAGCCAATGGTATCAGACCCAATTCACATACACAGAAAGTCACCCCTTCCGAGATCCAGGAAGATTGGTTCTGTTGAAGTAAGTGTTTATGTTCCAGATAAAGTCTTTCACAGAAGTTAACTTTTGCTTACTTTTAACAAAACAAAAACAAATGTAATTCTGCTTTTGATTACGCAGAACCAGTATGATGTTATGTCTCACAAAAGGGTTGCTCTTGTTCTATGGGAAATTCTCCATGGCAGTAATTTGTCTGAAGGATTTTTTTTTTTTTAATTAATTATTATTTTTGTATTGTTTGTAGAATGAAGGCTCGAAGAAAACCTCTCATAGAAATGATAGTGATGAGGAGGCTTATGCTTCTAAAAGAGATGAAACAGATCGGTCAGTAGTGATGTTCAAGCCAATGGTATCAGACCCAATTCACATACACAGAAAGTCACCCCCGACGAGATCCAGGAAGATTGGTTCTGTTGAAGGTGTTTATGTTCCAGATAAAGTCTTTCACAGAAGTTAACTTTTGCTTACTTTTAACAAAACAAAAACAAATGTAATTCTGCTTTTGATTACGCAGAACCAGTATGATGTTATGTCTCACAAAAGGGTTGCTCTTGTTCTATGGGAAATTCTCCATGGCAGTAATTTGTCTGAAGGATTTTTTTTTTTTTAATTAATTATTATTTTGCGATAAGACTTATTTCCTTTTTTCTTTTTAAGCCATTTTAGAAAAGCTGATATTTGAAAATGAAGGCTTTTTCAGTCTAAACCTACATCTTCAAACTAACATACATTTCTTTTGTATTCATCCTTACAAGACAGCTGCTATTGGGAATTAAGCAAACCTTCAGGGTGATCATGCTGAGAGGGAACAGAGGGATTGAGGGTGGTAGGGGAGGTACAGGAGGTGAGAGACATGTCTTCTGCTGTGTTTGCTTTCACGTGGGGTGAAAGTGACTCCACTTGTCAAGCATTTGAAGGTAAGAGAATAAACTGGAAGCTTTTTTTTAAGTGGGTGGGGTTTGTGTTTCATTAATTCTTTAGATAACATCTTGAACAGTCTATTCTTCTGTCTTGAAGGCCATGACATCCAGGTGTGCTTCACAGATATGGCTTTAATGTCACAGAGGTGGGGGGATGCACGGCAGTACCACTGATACCATTTGTATAGTTGAGTTGCAAAGCTTCAGATGGTGCATAGTGGCACTTCAGTGATATTAATGCTAGAAGCAGACTAACAGCTTCTTATTGCCTCATTTTCAGTTGCTTAAAACCATCAGAAATGAAGATTCACACCAAAAGCTTTTCCTTTCATGTTTGTGTTGGGAATGGGCTGTTTGTATGCAATGAAAGTATTACAGATTTGCAAGTAACTTGGTTATTGGTAGTGTGGAGAGAAAAAGATGCATGGTTCCCTTCCATAAGGATATCTGTATAACTTCACATTACTCCCATAAATTAACAGAGATAATAAATGTGAATGTCTTACATTTTCTATTTCCAAGTTTTATCATAAACAAATGCTCACAACATCAATATTTTGGATTTTTAAAAGCTGTTTTCACTATGATCATGCAAACTCCCCTCCTAGTTATGAGTTCACATACACACAACTTAATAGTCTATTACTTCAAACTCTTAACTATTTTCATCTTCATAAATTATGTAGAATTTACTTTCAAAAGGTATCAATAAGATAAATTGCTAAATTTTGACTGTGCAGATAATATATGCTCAGATGGAATGTGTTTCAGCATTCAGTGCTTGTTTATTTGCTGGAAGAAAACAGCTGATTTAAAGAAAACATACACTATGAAACTTTTTTCGAAAAAGTAAAATTGGAAGTTTCATCTGGCCTACTGAAATCTGCA
This sequence comes from Aptenodytes forsteri, assembly GCF_000699145.1. Classification (NCBI taxonomy): domain Eukaryota; kingdom Metazoa; phylum Chordata; class Aves; order Sphenisciformes; family Spheniscidae; genus Aptenodytes; species Aptenodytes forsteri. The sequence continues at coordinate 7,172,891 of NW_008795885.1, read as the reverse complement.
AAACCAGTATTTGGAATATTTAAACTAAATGGTATTTTCAAGTCTTTAAAAAAAGTCATTGCAACTTAAACTGCAACTGCCTTGAACCTTTTTTTTTTTTTTCTTCCTTATAAGGCAAGTCTCTCTTCACCTATGTCCATTAATTTGAAAGGACACTGTCAGGTGTGAGATTATATGGAAGTTTTAATCTGGGGTATAATCAACAATATTTACAGAAGGATTGCAACTGTGATTGAGTCATGAAAATAAAAAAAAACAAAGTTCTAACAGTAAAACAAGAAAGTAGGGCTCATCGGCATGGGAAATCAAATTCTGTATTGCTGAAAATGTTGATTGCTAATGATACATAATGACATAGGGCATGGGGGACTCTTAGCCTGACACTGTCCTCCCTTGAAGTCTTAATAGGTGTCCAGCATTAGATAATTTGTAGGGCTTTTTTAAGGTTGGAGAACTACTACCAGTCTGGTTGGTGCTACTACCAGTGAGTCAGCTGTAAAGTCTCAAAGGCGATTCTAAAAATGAGACTCTTTTAGGTAAGGTTATAGACTAGAAATGAAAACTATTAAGTAATAAATAGGAAACTTTAATGTACTTAGAGGGGGAAAACTATTAAACAGTATGTCAAGGATAACAGATGTTCTGTTTCCAACATGTGGGAAATTCTTAAAATTTTGAATCAATTATTGATAACAATTACTTTTCTCTCATATCTAATTAGTCTACCAGAAATTTGATTGAAGTGTTGTATTAAAAGATACAATTGGATTAAAAGATATAAGTGGAACTGATAACTTCCTAATATTGTAATATTACTCTTCCCTATTCGCTGTTTAATAGTTTTAAAAGCAGTAAATAAATAAAAGGGTGCAAGCAGATTGGGTTTTTTTCTTTTCTGTTCATTTGGCTCTGTTGAATCTAACTTTGCATGCTTTGCTGTTTTTTGCCCCCTTTCTCACTTCCAGGAAGAGAGCCCCCTGAGTGTGTCTAGCCCAGAGTGTATTGGTACCTGGCTGCATTACACCAGTGGTGTGGGTACTGGGCGTCGAAGACGCAGATCAGGGGAACAAATCACTTCTTCCCCTGTCTCCCCTAAATCATTGGCTTTCACATCCAGTATTTTTGGCTCATGGCAACAGGTTTTTAAACTTTACTTCATTAAACATTATTATGCATTCCAAGCAACAACCAACTGTCTTTAAGGACATCTAATCCCTTGTTATGGATTATGTTTGAAGCAAATTCTTCCACTTCTTAAAATTACTTCCCGAGAATGTCTGGGGGAAAAAGAGCAAGTGCATGTTTTTCCACTGAATGTGTTACATGTTTTCGTAAAAATTTGGTTTCTTTATAGGAATTGCAAATGTTACCACAGTAAAAAAACTTAGTCTACTTCCTAATGAAACAGATTTCTGCTTTGGTTTAGTTGTCCTTTAAGACTTTAAAAACAGCATTGCTTAATTTGGTGGTAGGTAAATTGAAAAACTTTTTTTTAATAATTGCAACCAATACCATTTAAAATAATTTATTTGGTACTTCATATTGCTATTCAAAACTTGTTTTGCATATATCATATTTTCAGTGGCCGGGTATTAACTATTGCAGGGAACAAACTCTAGCACTAATAATTCTCGCCTTCTGTATCCGGAGGTATCTGAAACTCCCAACACAGTACATCATCCATTGACTTGTACAATATTTTGAAGATTTTTCTAAATATTGGGGGGGAAAGGCAGGAAAAAAACAGTAAATTTTTTTGTAGTACCAGTGAAGATCTAAAGATTGTTTAGTATGTCGAGATATTGTTTACATGTATGACAATGGATGGTGTTCTGTTAACCATATCCTTTTTCTTTGAAAATTTTCATAATTTCTTTTTATTGTGGAAAATTCTAAAACTATTTACATAGGAAAACTTTATATCAGTAAAGGCTGTGAGCATCTGAAGATCACACTGAGCCCGTGCATGGATCAGTAATTGTATGGTGTCCTCAATAGCTTGTCTGTCTTTCCTTCCCTCCCCTCCTTTTTTCAATACAGGCGCAGTTTAGGAGAGTGCATTTGGTAAAATGAAATAAAATGTCTCAAATATCTGTTCTCATATCTGTGTTGGTCTGTGTCCTTTCCCATTCTGAATGCTTGCTTTGCACCACTTCATTGCAAGGAACTCATATGTGAAATGGACTCCCTTCAGAAGGGGATATTGCATGATCTTTCATGTTTCCTTTACATATTTTTACTAACACTTATCATACAGCTTATTAACACTTGTCTGTCTGAAACAGGCTGCTGTATCAAGTTAAATGGATGTTTCATGCTGCTGTTCTACTTTCCCTTATTTTTCTGTTTTTTATATCCAGGTCCTATCAGAAAGCAATAGTAACTTACGAACACCGAGAACTATTCTGGAACAAAAGCAGAGTGGTCTAGGTATGTGCCTACAACTGAAACTTTGTTTGATGTTAGCAGCTTTTCATCTGCCCATTGTTCTGTACAGTTGTACATTCTTTGAATAGCTTTTATGTTAACAGGACCCAATAATACGTGTTATCAATAATATATGCTGAGTGTCTGTCTATGAACTTGACAATTTTTCTGCAGCAAAAGTTTTTAAATAAATTATAACTGAAAAGAGCAAATTGTTTGAGGCTGTTCACACTACTGACTCTCTACTGCTTGCAACAGGTACATAGGATTATTGTAACATAAATTAGATTTTTAAGATAATATAGTTTATGACTGAGTTTTTGGGTTTTGCAAGAACCTTTTGGATTGAAATGGCCTGCACTGGAAACTGTTAAAACAGTTTTCTTGAAAATTAACGTTTCCTACTGTGGGCAATTGATGGAATTGAAGGTGTTTTACCAAGGGGAGGGGAATGGGGAATGAACAAACCTTAAGTTTCTTGATAATATCAGGGGTTTTGCACACATTCCCTCTCCTAAAACCAATTTCTTCCTTTCAGCATTAGAATGAATCATGCTATAATTCAATGAGTTGTTTCAAATTCTTTTAATTCAAGTGGTGCTTTTCTGTTGCTTCTTCGAAACAGGCAAACATATGACTGATATGCAAAAATATGAAATCTTGCACTCCTGTAAATCAATATTGCATTTTTTTCTGTAAGTGTGTCTTTTCATGGGAAAAATGAAGTGTAGAAAATGCGTAAGCTATATGCATAAACTTAGAAGTAGTTTTGCCTATCTTTGTAAAGATGTGTATTCTTTGTATGTCTAATCTTTCTGTGATACTTTTCTCCCTATTATATTTTTCCCTTAGTAAAATGCATACATCAGGTGCTCTTGTTTATCGAAGTCATGTTTTTTATTGTGTGCTTGCTAGTTAAACAACTTTTCTTTTGCCAATGTGTGACACAATATGGCTTGTGGAAGTTGATGTATTTCTGTGCGTAGATTAAAGTATAACATTTGGTGTGAAAGGCTTTTGCCATAGACCAGGCACCAATTTATTTTGGCTGTGATTGGTCACATGTGCTAGTAATGTTTCCCCTCATTGGGTCATTAAAAGTAATGAAAGGAAGTGTCACTGGATAGATAGATGGTTTTCAAAAAAAATCTGCTGCTACTTATCTAAAATGTAAAAGATAAGTTCTGAGTGAAAAAACACTTCTCCTTTCAACTAGTAGTAAAAACTAAAGGAAAAAAATTGCAACATTTTTTTCCATTTTGTTCATTGTTGTATGTAAATTTCATTTATGGTTGATGATTATAAAAGTTATTTTTATATTTTGTCTGTGGCTTTCAGTGGTTTGTTAAAACTTCCATCCTAGTGGCAGGAATGTATGATTTGTAGCAAAAGAACTCTCAGTTGCATGGAGATGTACAAAAGTCTTCTCAGGAAAGGAAGTCAAGTTAAACTTGGTGGAGCTTTTAGGTATTTTCAGTTTGTAACATTGTCAACAATGGTAGCTGAAATACGAATAGAGAGAGTATTGCCAATTTGGTTAACATTTTGTTGGGGTTAGAAGGGAAATATTTCCATATTAAGTCCGTGGAAATGCATGTACTTCATTGCAGCCTGTCATCTCAAAGGTTGATTTGGATGAAAGCAATGAGCAGTATTTTTCCAGTTTATATTTGTTTCGGAACTGCAGGTTTTAAAACACACAACTTTCACATCATCATCATCTTGGTTTTGTTTTGTTGTTTTGGTTATGTTTACATTGATGCTAACTGGTAACTTTTCTTTACCAAAAGTGAAAACAGGACAAGAACTCACTTTGTTAAAGCCAGTCCTCTCTTTGCACATATAGCAGAGGGTGCTGTGTCATGAGTAGAAGCACAATAAATTATGATAGTTTCAGCCTACAAGTACCACTCTGACATTACAAGCATATTGTGAACCTGTCCAAGGCACTGCCAAAAGCTGCCTTTTGTGTGGTAAGAGCCATGTGCTTGCATGCTGCATGCATCCCAATGTGAATGGACAAACACCTGGTTGTTGTATGTATTTTCTCTAACTCCCATCAGGGTCTCACTGTGCGGGCCTGTTTAGCACCTCAGTGCTCGGGGGTTCTTCAAGTGCACCTAACCTACAGGATTATGCTCGTACTCATCGTAAAAAGCTGACTTCTTCTGGCTTCATAGATGGTATGTGCACACTCTCGCACATGCACGCACAAATCCATGTGCCACATTAAACTTCTAAAGATAGATCCTAGGTTACTGATTTTAATGGAATCCTAGAATCCTTTGCCTTAGTATTAATTGTATGAGTTTCTATTGCTTCTTTATTGCCCGTAGCTTGCTTATGTTTAACTTAATAGCATAGTTAATTCTTGTTTCTGTCTTGAATTGAACACTAGCTCACAGACTTGTAATACGTGCCAGGAGATTTCAGGAAGTGCATTTTAAAAGTAAACTAAAATTTTAGTTTTGAAATTCTTTTCTCATTTTAAACTTTGGGGTTTATCATTACTTACTGATCTTGAAATGAAATAAATTACTTGGAGCATATACAAGGAATGAAAGAAATGTAAACTAATAACTTAAATACTGATGGTGAAAATTTTAGGATTCCTGACTTTTTTTATTGGGGTTTGGATTACAAAGGAGCAGCAGATTTTCAGTTTTGGATAATCTGGGGTAGAGAAGAAACTCTCGCTAGATTTCAGAATGTAAAGATGCCAAAGCACACCTTTATAACTCTGAGGTGAAACAGTATTCATGCTGTTTTCCCCCCAATTCACTACTCGGTGTTCAACTCTAACCTGATATAACCTTGTATGCCAGAATCACCAGCTCATTCTGCTTGTTTTCATACACTTCATTACACATCTTGTAGTTACCAACAATCCAAATTTTCTTCTTTTTAACCTCTATTTAGATTTTAGCCCTTTTCCTTGATCCCTTCTGCATGCCACTCAGTTCTAATACCTTCTTATCTTTTCTTTTTTTCTTTCTTCTTCCTTTCCTTTTTTAAAATGTCCCTCTTTTGGTAGCTGTTACAAATTTCAGGTACCTGTTTTTCTCTTTCTCAGACACCACACGCGGTTCTGCTGTTAAAAGGTTTTCTATCTCATTTGCTCGACACCCAACCAATGGTACGTTTTGCTTTTATTTTAAAAACAAAAACAAAAACAAAAGGTTCCTTGCTTCATCCCTTTTATTTTTATTTCAAATACGGGGTGTACAGTATCATCCAGCCGTCTGTCGTTCCTAACTTCAAGCACAACTCCAAATATATTTGTAATCATTAGATATTATAAATCCCTTCTTTACCATTCATTAGTATAAATACAACATCAAAATTCCTTAGAAAAATCCTTGAAAAAATTGAAGTGCTACTGTTAATCATGATCTCTGTAATAAATTATTCTTTCCAATTTCTTGCGTGATCAGACTGTATGGTACAAGATAAAAACAGAATTAAATCTGATCTTTATTGGGCATACACTTCTTGATAGCTGCTGCTTCTTCTTTGTCTTTCTCCTGCTGAGCTGTTTCCCTGAGCTTCCTGATTCTAAAATAAATCACTGAATTGACAACTGGAGTTTATGACTATCTTCTTGAAGTGATGCTAAATTAAAAAACTCAAGCAGAAGCTTTGGTTCCATTCCTGCTAAATTGCTATATTTGTCATTGGACAAAAATTTATTTTACCTTATCATACTTCTCTGTTCATCAGATGTGCAAATTACTTAAATATTGCACTAACAATCACAGTAAGAGAGCTGCCTGTTGCTTACATTGACCTCTTGAGCTTCAAAAGTGAGATTTAACTTGTCTTCAGTCTACCATAGTTACAAAATAAGTCTGGTTTAACACACAGGACAGAGGTACGTCTTTCTCTTCCTCAGCAAAATATTTCGTGCCTACCTTTCTACATGATCAAATAGGCCCAAAATATATCCTGTTCATGAAAACCAGACTTGGTCTTCAGCATCCACTGGATCTTAATGTAGCTTTTCCAGATTTCTTAATTGCAGTTTTAAAATGTGTATGACTGCTGGCTGAGTACAGTGATAGTGATATTGTTGAAACTGCAGTGGAAATCATCAGCATTTTCATGTTAGATTCAAAATGTATTTGCTTAGAAACAAGGTTAAAAAAAAAAGACTGAGTTTTTGTTTGGCTTTGCTGAGAAGCAAAGCAGTCCTTTATTATATTCATTTGGAATCCATAGTGACTTTTTGCACTGCAGTGCTTCTTGAAGGGAAACTGCTATAGTAAGGCTGAATTAATACCATTAAGACTGTGTTTGATCTAAAAGGCCAATTCTAGTGTCCTATTTCAAATAGGAAAGTTAGGAGTCCATTTTTTGTCTTTAGACTCAAACCAAATAGTATTTCCAAAACATACAAGGTCAGAAAGTAAGAACTGCATTTGAGTATCAGTGCCTAATAATACGATTACTTTCTGTTTCATTTAGCACTATCTTTTTGTGACTGCATTCTTTTAAAAAAGAATCTAAATTGCTTTTAATGAATGCATTGATTGTTCTGATTCATTTAATACAGTAGTTTTACCACACATCTTTTCAAGATTAATTATATGCATGCTGTATGAGCTCCTATGAAACCTAAGTATATTGCAGGCTTCCAAGGGTTTTCTACTAACATTAAGAACATATTGATGTTGTTTTGTCTGTCCTCTGCACTATCATTTTGATTCTCCTTGTCCATTTCACTCTGTTTTTTCTTATTTTTATGTTGTTATCACACCCTCTTAACTCATTTCAGACTACCCCCCCATCTTTAGTTCAAGGAACATGGTGAAACAAGTATCTTCTGACAGTGCTTTACCTTATTTTCTGGGCCTCTGTGCAGAACACCCACACCTCTTTAGGTGCTGGTCCATTTCCTCTGTGGAATTTCTAGGCTCCAGTGGTATGTCTCTATAGCTTTTAAATGTAAGACAGCAGGGTGGCTTTTTGAGGTGCTGCGTTAACCCTTTCATTGTCTTGCCTTTTGATGCGGACAGTCCTTTAAGAATAAATATACCCAAAACTCAAAGGCTGTTAGTTTACAGGAAATTGCTTTTTTTAAAGGGATACTGTCAGGCTTCTTCATCATTAAAATTAAAATTTATTTCTCATAAAATATTTATCATAAAATATTCAAATAAAACACTGCAGATAGATTTCCAGGTCATATCCCTTAGATGCAAAGATACTACAACAACATGTTGGGATATGGCTATCTGATAGCAGAATTGTCAAAACTGAAAAAAAACCTATGGAGGGGAAATTCCTGAAAGAAGACAACTTTTTTTCTTTTCTTTTTTGAAAGGGCATAGGTGTATTTTGAAACTCCTTTCTGGTTTTCTGTAACACTGCACTGTAACAGTAATAGTTATTAAAAAGTTAACCTGACATTGTCCCACTACTTTCTTTGCAAAATTAAAAAAATAAATTCTCATTCAAGTGATAGTGACTTTTCTGTCAGGGTAAAGAGATAAATCTCACATTTTACCGTAATGCAAAGAAAGGGTTTGCGCTTTGCATGCATGCATAGTTATTTAGGATATTAATATGTACGCCAAACATCTTAGTGCTTACACTGAAGCTTAGCTACTGACTTTATAGGAAAATAGAAATTAAGTATGTGGTGGTGTTTCTTTTGTACATGAAAATCAAGTTTCCATGAAATGCAACATTTTATTTGTAATATAAGTGAAGCTGACTTAAGTACACTTCAGTTGATTGTATATTTGAAGCGACTGTCCCTCAAATTTGAGTATGGCCAAGGTGGATCCAAATATAAATACAGACATTTGGGGGTTGAAATTTTGTTGAGTTACTTCTCTATGCAAAGCACTAAATGGGGAGTGAATGGGGAACACTGGATATCACAGGAATATTGACGTTTATTATTTTAGGGGAGGGAACAGTTCACAGTCATAATCCTATCTCTAATAAATGTACCTTGAACTGAAATTCTGAACATTATTTCATTCACTATCGTTTCTTCATTTAAATATCTTAAAAGAAATGTAGCAACTGTAAATTTACAATATTGAATTGCCAAGTTGTAATGTTACCGCTGTATGTTGAAAACACTAATGGACATATTTTCCTCTTATGAAATGCAATTGGATGAAGAGCTGTTCATTGAGTTATCAAACTTGCATCACTTCAGAGAACTGCAGGGTTTTTTTTTGCCAAGATGTTTAAGTGCTTTTTAGTATGTTAGTAATATGGATATGCATGGTTGGTGTATGATCAATACTAATGTAGAAAAGCGAAGTCCAATAAATTTTTAGATTTGGGTTGCTATACTTACCTGTTCTAATATGTGAAACTTCTAGTCTTTTAAGTACTGTTTTTAAATGCATAAAGGTAGGTGTAAATCTGTCTTACAGAGTTAAAACATGTAACCTTAAGGTACAAAAGTGCTAACAGTGGTTTTCCTTTGATATTTAAGGCAACAGTTTGTTTTCACAGAAAACTGAAGATAGAACGTGAATTCTGCAAATTTATTTCTTGGAAGCTGTAGCGTTTTTAGCTCTTGTCTGCTAACAGTTTACAACATAGCTATCCTATTTTACTTGCATGAATGAGTTACCTATTTAGTGTTGTGCCAGGTATGAGAATGAGTTGGAGAAATACTACCATTTCCTGACAATTTTTTTTTAGTGATTTACTAAGTTTGTCTTAGAGGAAAGTTATCTTTCATGAACTGATTTGGGAGTAGGGCACAGTTGTAATGTTTGAAGACCACTTTATGCATACATGGGATTTGTATCCCATGGTATGTTAAATGGTGTCTTTAGTTTAGTACATCCTGGAAATTGGCACATCTTGTTCCAACTCCTTTAATATTTAGTGTCCATGATTTCAAGAGTACTATGTCTGCATGTGCTGATTTAAAATAAGTACTTTTTATCATGCATTAATACTTGCCCATGCAATAGCTTAAATCCTGTCTTATGTTTGGAAATCTTTTTTTTTATTATTTTTCTTTCAGGTTTTGAACTATATTCCATGGTGCCTTCTATTTGCCCTTTGGAAACTCTACACAACTCCTTGTCTCTGAAGCAGGTGGATGAATTCCTTGCCTCTGTTGCTGCTCCATCAAGGGAAAATCTACAGGAGACATGTACTGATCTTAGTTTGTAATTATGTTCATTTTAAATTGTTAAATATTGTCTAGTTAATCTTTCCGATATTTTACAGCTAACAAGTAAACTATGAATACTGCTTTAAAAAAATGAAATTTGTACATAAACCATAATTTTAATTTTTGCAGTATCCTTTTGCGTTATGGATGCTGTCATAATTCATTGAAGTAATGTCTCTGTTGGCTGGGGTAGTAAATTAAGGATTCAGTGAAATCGTAATTGGTTTATTCCCTCACATTAAGAACTTCTCAGTACTGTCCACGCTGTTAGCTGAATTACAAGGAATGCTTTTTAGTGAGCATGGAGTATTTCCAGCTTTATACTGTACTGTTGTACTGGCAGTAACCTGAGCAGAGTAGTGTTGCCTTTTACAAGCCTTTTGCATCTGAAAACTGTGTTATTTCCTGTTTCTTTCAATATTACTTGGGGTTTCACCTGTGGAGTATCTTGCAGTTACTTATTTTTTTAGTAGTTCGTGCTGTATGTGTAATGTTTAAGTGATCTTGAAATGAAATGCAAACTGAGTTCTATCCATGTGCATGTCTCTGGGAAGATGACTTCCCATTGTGATTCTACTGCTGTGTCTTTGGAAACAGTTTCAGTTAGGTCAGATTCACCACATATTAGGACGCTTGTAATTCATGTGTTGGGGATTGAAAATCATTCTTCTTGAGGAAATCTCTAAAGACTCATGCTTTAATCAGAAAATTTGTACTTGCTAGTACGGATACAAAGACTACCTAGATGTTAGGATTTTTCCTTTTTTTTCTGTTATAGGATTTTTCCTTTTTCTCTGTTATTTTAGTTTTATACAGTTTAGATTGTAATCAGCAGCTAATTTGATAGGGTAGGCCTCCTATATCTGAGAAGGAAGATAAGCAATTTAAGAAAACTGATGTTACTGAAAAAGAATTCAGGGAGGCTTACAGGTATTTTAAAGTTCTTAGCTATTTAAAATAGTTTGTTACACTGGAAGTTTGTGTCTCTTCAAAATCAGTTCAGAATTTAGAGTACACAAGATGAAAAAATATTTTTAAAAAACTTGTACTTCTGTGGTGGTCTGGTTGTCACCTTTCTACAAAGGAGTGGTTGGAAATTAGACCTGATAGAATTGAGGCCGTAGGTGCTTTGTTGTCCTTCTGCTTTCCTGTAATGTTTGGAAGTTGTCTAGAGACTAATCTATTGTATGAACTTTTCATAGGGGTTTTGAACTAAATGCCTATTCTAGCGAAATCTTCATAACCTATGAGAAGTAGCACTAATGCTTTTGCCAGTCTTCTGGCAAGGCAGCTGTTACTGAAATTTGGCTTAGCTGCCTTAGCAGCATGGAGTTATTGTGTCGCTTTCTGAAGTGAAAAGGAGATTTTTAGATTTGTCTTTCATGCTTTGAAGTTTTGACACTAGAGTCAAAAATTGGTAGCTGAGCTGCAGGTTGTGTAACTGTGGCATCTACATTGCTGGACAGATACACAGTTCTGTGGCTACTATTTTTGATGTTTTGCTCAGGTGAGAGTATTTTTTTTATTAATGATGTGCATCTTTTCTTCCCCCCCCCCGCCCCATTTCAGCTTCTCCAACTTACATGATTCCACTGTCAGGAAGAAAAATTTCTTTAAATACATATACCCCTGCAAAAATTCAACCAACGCCACTTGAAACTTTGCCTGAAAGGCTAGCAATAGAGAAACCAACCTTATGTAAGTAACTTCTGCAGAGGCAGAATGCCTAACTTCATTACATTATTTCCAGCAGTAGGATTCTTTCTTACACATTACATAGTTTCTTAGGGCAGCTATTTCTTAACATTCCCTGTCTATGTAAGTGGCATCATTTTATGGGTCAGCGAGAACTCAATAGCATTGCACAAATAATTTTAGCAGTGAAACTGTGCTAATAGTTAATTTCTCTTATCCTCTGAAGTGTTTGAAAGAATTTCTATGGCCTGACACTTCATGGGGTCTTGTTTTGTTTTTAAGTATGACAATATTTCCAGCTATCTCCAAGTAAGACAAGCAAAGGAAATTTATTTATTTAAATGGCAGCATTTCTAAGAAGTTTTCTAAACATTTACCTGCTCTGTGACCAGGTTCTGACTAAAGCTGCCGATAACATGACGACGTATTCAATCATTAGTATATTCAGTCTGAACTGTCGGCCAGCTACACTGTCTGCTTTTGGATAGTTGTGCTGTTTGGAGGGCCCCTAGAACAAAATCCTATTGCATTTCTGATGTCATTAGATACAGTGTAGCTTTGTGTGTGTTTCTGTGCTAGGTAACATATTTTTCTTGCTTTTGATGCTTTTCAGCACTGATATTCTTAAGTGTAAAACCTAATACTTTTTTTTCTGTATCTGTACAGCTACCCCTGGATCTTCTGTTTGTGTATCTAATGTTAAGCTATCTCTTGAAGAGGCCTCGCTAGATGTAGAACTTAGTGGTGAAACTCTTTCTGGGAAGAAATGAAGTTGATCAGACAAAACTGGAAGCAACTTCTTAAGCAATTCTTTAGTGTGTGTCCAACTAAATTACTGAGCTTTCAAAAGCCATTCATGTCTGCAGTTCATAGTGCATTTAAGAACCTTTAGTTTATACATACTTAACTAGTGTGCACGCTACATATTTAGGTCAAATGTCTTTTCTCATTTTCTAAAACGTTTCAGGAAATATATTTATTTATCGGTTTGATGAACTGCACACCTTTAATGGAAAAGCTGGACATGAACCTTTTCAGTGTCTTCAAATATTTACTGTAAACTTGTACAAAAAGAACATACCAATGCAGTGGTATGTGTTACAGTGGCTCTGTTGATGTCACTGTAATGAAGGCATCGTCTGTTGTCATTGTAAACTTCTATTTTCAGGAGTTTATAATCTCCCTGTGAATTTCTTCTGTGGGCTGAAATGTAACACACATCTTGGCTAGAAGCTTTTTTTTTAATTTAAGTACATTTCCAAAGAGATCTCTTTTGCCTGGTTTTGAAGATAAGCAGATGTTTTCTGCACTTGAATTATTTTATATCATATATGCTGCAATAATTAGGCATGATGGAGTGAGTTAATGTATTGTCACTTTTGACTCTCCTTATTTTTATTCTGTGTTTACATCAGACCTGTAACATTCAAATACACCTTCTCTTTTGTTGTTTAGTATACATGCTTGTATACGGGTACCTGTATATCATCCAGCAGATAAAACTGTCTTTTATATGTTTTTATCAAAAACTTCTTTTGTTTACTAAAAAGACAGTTTTATTTGCTTTGCCATATGTTTCTACAAAAAGGTGATATTAAAAAGCAGGTTTTATAAAAAGAGAAATGGTTACAGCTGGTCTGCTAGTAAGTTTATCCTAGAAGTTGTAAATATTCCATCTATGCTTTATTATCATCCCTTCAGAGTAGAGAGAGACTGTGGTCTACCAGAACTCAGTGCTCACTGTTGCAAAATACTCAGGATTCATCACGGCCTGGGAATTTTCATACCTCTCTCCTTCCAATCTAAGTGGTTGACAACAGCTCTCATAAAACAAAAAAAAAACAAAAACAACACATTAAAGATTTTATAAGAGCTGTGAGAAGCATTAGTAAGTCAGTGGAACTTTGAGTTATTGGGTTATGTAGAGGAATCATCCAGTCTCAGCAGTTCTTGTCATTTTATCTGTGGCATGAAAAATTATTGAATGATTATAATTATCCCAAGTGTATGAAAATATTGTCCACTTTTGTAAGTTCAAGTGGCTGATTATTAATAACTGAATTCATAAACTACAAGTTAGATAATTCCTTTCACATTTAAGTTGCAGAAGATGTAGCTTCTGAGTAATATTTTTAAGCAGGGCTCTTACTCGTCTCCAGAGGCAGTGCAACTATAATTACATTCACTTTGCCACAGGGTCTGTTTTCAGTGTTTACCACACATGAAATGGCTTCAGCAGACTAATTCTAAAAATGCTGGTTAAATACCAAAAATATGAAGGGTTTCACAGCTATATACTTAAAACATTTCATTTTCTGTAGTGTAATTTTGTTGTTGACAGTGTTGGTCTTGAACACAACTGAATGTACACTTGTTTACCGTTTAAAAAAAAAATACTGTTAAAATTTAAGTATGCGTATCATTCCAGTCAACCAAAGCTGTGGCATAACTTTTTATTATGTGCTCGTAAATAAAAACAAGGTCGCTGGCAACTTCTCTCTATTCTGTTTTCTTTTAAGAGTATATGTGAAGTACAGTGAGTACTTGACTTAGTAGTCTTGGTGGAAAAAAACTTACAAATAAGCCATTAATATACAAATAAGCCAAAATTTCTCTTGGCGGTGAAGGACATGACTTGAAGGACATGAAGAAATGAGAGTTTATCATTTTATACTGAAACCACTCCTCAAAAAGGTAAACGGTAGTCAGACACTCTGCAGTCCTTCCTCATGTTCCAGAATGGTAACATTAAATACAGAACCACTGTGAGTGCTCTTCTATTTCCTATTACTACTCCAGCAATAAGGCAGAACATGGACTGCACTGGGCGGATTTGAACCTACTTTTAGTCCAATTTCTTTATGCAATTGGACTGTCTCTCACATTAAACTTTTTTAACTAGTAGTCAGACACTCTGCAGTCCTTCCTCATGTTCCAGAATGGTAACATTAAATACAGAACCACTGTGAGTGCTCTTCTATTTCCTATTACTACTCCAGCAATAAGGCAGAACATGGACTGCACTGGGCGGATTTGAACCTACTTTTAGTCCAATTTCTTTATGCAATTGGACTGTCTCTCACATTAAACTTTTTTAACTATACATCCTATTCCAACCAGATTTGACAGAGGTCAAAGAATAAGTTCATAGAAAATCAGTGGTTGAATATGACTGTAACTCCTGAAGTACTACCACCCTGAAACGTAGTTTAAATATTTAGCATTTCCTTCAAAAATGAAGCATCATTACCAAACAGAGCAAAATGTTTTGGTTTTACAAAAATGTTTGTAAAAACTCCAAAATTATTTTTAAATCTTATCTGTTTCATGTTTCTTTGTTATAATAAAGACATACATTTGAGTTCTCTATATAATTATATGGGCAAGTGAAATTTGTTAAGAGAAAGCAGATGTGCTTTCATAGTTCAATTTTGTAGGAATCCATATAAACAAGCGTAGGGGGGTATGCATACAAAAAATAATGATCATACACTGATCAATAGCATCAAAACCAGCAGACTTCAAAGGAAGATGGCAGAAGAGATGTTACAAAGACTTTTAAAGGCCATTTCAATGCAATAGAGTATTCAAGTGGCAGAATGTAGGGATTTAACACTGTTTTCTGTCATCTAACACAGATGGAAGCATAATGTTCCTTTATTTTTCCCATATTTTTTTCTTTATCAGTTTACAGCAATTATATTGTTGATAGACCCATAAGTAACTTGCTGGAGAAAAAAACTGCAAAAACTTTTCCAAAAAGTCAGTTCTGGAAGAACTGGTGGAAGAAAAGAAGGGTACTTTCTAGTAGTTGGTTGTTTTTTATTTTTCTTTTTAAACAATGGTTTTAATTTTGGTTGGTTTTGTGGAGAGGACAAATTTCACTGAGTATTTCCAAATACTAATTTCTTGTCTCCCTCACTTAGCCCTTAAAAACAACCATCTTCTGCTCTGAAATATAAAAACTGGTGTCGTAACAAAGCAGTCAGAGTGTTTTCCACAGATACTGTGGAAAACAGATGCCAAATAAAAAAATAAACCAAACATCTATAAATAAAGAAATAAAACCCAGCATACTCTACACCACATACGGTATTACTTCTGTAAGCTTTCTAACTACTCATTTTAAAATGTAACATTCTTGCGGTCTAATCAAATACAGTTCCATTAAAAATAGCAAAGACAGTATTCCAACTCTGAAGTTCCCTGCAAAATAGCTAGGTGGAGGTCTGGCTCAGTCTTCAAAGGATGTGCAGTTCTGCCTCTGATCCCTCTTTCTTCTTTCAGTGAACAAGTTGAAGTATGACACAGTATGAGAGCCCTGCAAATCATCTGTACTTTGGATACAAATTCTGTTTGCAGTTCACACTGTAGAAAAATCTTGGAGAGATCCAAGTGTGTGTGAGTGGCATCAAATGTGGGCCTTTGAGGAGGAGGATGCACTAAATACAGAGAACATACGTATCATAAAAGAGGTAGAAGCGAGTGTGGAAAAGACCTTACAAGAAGCTTTTGCATTGATGATACAAAAACAGTTCTAACATGTACTTAAGGAAAAAAAAAAAAGGAATTAGAACGGATGAAAAACAGTTTGTCAGCACGCCACATAAGGTATGAATGTAGTATGCAGAAATAGACTTCTAGTCCAGACTTCTAAGAATTATTAATTTTCATGTGATCTGCTACTAAGGGAAGAATCAGATTTCTAAAATAACACTGAACATGACTAGAAATAATTTTTTGTCTTCCTCCAAGCTATACTGAGATCAATGTATATTTTTCTATCATAAAGTTGCTGGAAAAGAGGAACTTTTATGTGGAAATTACAATGTCTAGTGGTGTATTCTCTTTCAAAAAGAGCCTAATTTGGTGGTGATTGATCTAAACAGGATTATGTGGTTGACAGGTTCTAGTGAGAATTTTGGTTTTAATCAAGTGATAAATGAGAAGTGCAGGGAAGGAAATTCTCATATTTTACATGGGTATCTCAAGATTAGCCTGAAAGGGAGTTATTTTTGCCTGGATGCATCTTTTATCCAATGTGGTTTTGAGAAATCCACTTCATGTGCAACATTCTTGATCTATATAATCTGCTGTCCAAGTAGAACGGAAATACCATGAAAGCCATTTTCTGATGCACCACACTTACAGATCTCTATTCTGTTCAGTAAAAGGGACAAAAGTTACCAACAAGGGAAAATAAGGTAATTGGGTGCTGCGCATTTTGTACCAGATCAAGAATTCTCCTAATATAATTGCAGTATCTTTGCTTCCAACAAAGCCTATTTGGTCTGGGTGCACGTCTCACTAAATCGCCTGTTCTAGTATGTCTCTCCAGAACAGGGAATAACTGCTCCTTTCATAAGATTATTACTATTTATTGTACACTAATATAAATACTAAAACTCTTGTGAATCTTTTAAAATCTGAGTGTAAGTCCACTTGGACCTCCTGTCTTATTTATCTTCAGATTCTTGATAACTTTTTAATTCCTCTTTTTGGGTGAGGCCTGGGAATATATTTAGACTTAAAACATCGTTTCTAAAGCCTCCATAAATTATTTTAAAAGACTACTCTGGGAAATACTTTGAACTTTTTATGAATCTTAACTAAGAGTCTATAGTAATTTTTAAAAAGCACTTGCACAGTAACTCTAGAGTTACTACTGAGGTCTGCAAAGGAGAAAATAAAACCAAAAGAATTCAAAAGACTGAAATGACATTGTATTTGAAATAGAATGAAAAAAAGCAAAAGCTTGGAGATTCCTGCCTTTTCTAGGTTGAGTATTAGTTCTGAACAAGTAAACATTGACTCAAACTGTGTGCAGTTCTGGCCCGACAGTTTAAGGATGTGAAGGTCCTTGAATGCATCCAGCGGAGGGCAGCAAAGCTGGTGGAAGGGCTGGAAGGCATGTCCTGTGAGGAGCGGCTAAGGACTCTGGATTAGTCTAAGCTTGAGAAAAGGAGGCTGAGGGGCAACCTCATTGCTCTCTACAGCTTCCTGGGGAGGGGAAGCGGAGAGGGAGGTGCTGATCTCTTCTCCCTGGGATCCAGTGACAGGAGGCCTGGGAATGGCTCAAAGCTCTGTCAGGGGAGGTTCAGACTGGACATTAGGAAACACTTCTTTACCAAGAGGGTGCTCAAACCCTGGAACAGGCTTCCTGGAGAGGTGGTCGATGCCCCATGCCTGTCGGTGTTTAAGAGGCATTTGGACAA
>NW_008795885.1:7151760-7155302 GCF_000699145.1 Aptenodytes forsteri | reverse complement strand
TTCTATTCTATTCTATTCTATTCTATTCTATTCTATTCTATTCTAAACCATTATTAATTCCCACACATTTTGACCTCAACATATGCTATGCATTCAGTCCACAAACAATAAGGTTAAACAAGGATCATAGGAACACAGAATAATTCAGGCTGGAAAGGGCCTCAGGAGGTCTCTAGTCCAACCTCTTGCTCAAATGAGGGTCATCTGTGAGACCAGAGCAGGTCACCTAGGACTTCATCCAGTCTGGGCTTGAAAACCTTGAAGGATGGAGACTGCACCACCTCTGTGAGCAACCTGGTCCGATCATGAATGTCTTCATCACTACTCTTGCTTATTTAATAGATTTACATTTTGATTTTGATAAACTTACTTAGGTTCACTTAACAGATCTAGAACAACATTAGCAAGTACTTTCTGTTGCCTTCTCCTATACATGTCCATACTAAATGCATGATTTGTCCAAGACTGGTCCAAAACTTCACTTCCCTTTCCCAGTAACTTTTAAATCTTACAGGGTAGGACAGAGCACATCTTTTCATGTCGCTTGGTTCTATTTATTGTCTGAATCAGAGTTGGTACTAACTGAACATCTGCAAAACACACAAAGCTCTAAAAGCACCACCCTGTTTGCATTCTTTCCTGCACTTACCTCCTCCATGTGGACACAAATCCAGCCTTGCTTAAGCAACCATAATTCCTACTGAAATCAGCTGAATTAGGCAAAAGTTAATTTGGCCCAAAAAGTAAATCAAGGGATACTTTTTGCACTCACTAAAATTATTTTTTTAACTTGCTATATAAAAAATAAAGGTAGGATTTTATTAAATGGTGTACTTAAGACATTTTGTTTAGGTTTTAAGTAAATTCTCACTATTGTTTCTTTTAATTTAGCCAAACAGCCTTTTAAGATATGTTAAAAAATGACTAAGCTTTTGGTTTTGGATGGCAGAAGTTGCTAAATTGTATGGCAATAGATAATATTTCTTTTTTTTTGTCTTTTAGTATAAAAATATTCTGGGTTTAATGATTTTTTTCAGTGTAAAAGTTATGCTACTATTTCAGCCATACCCTGCCCAGAATTGCTTTTCTCTTCCCTCCCCCCCGCCCCCACCAATAAATACTTTGTATTTATCCTGAAATGTGGTTATGGATTTCCAGCAAAATCCAAATTTTCAGTATAATGGCTACAATCCTTAATAAAGGAAAAGAAACAATATTTAATAAAAAATGTTCCTCTCATTAGGCTTTGGATTAAATCTATGTGCACAAACCCAAAGAATTAAACATACTGAGTGTATATTCTTTCAATTGCTCAGCTTTCAGCCCTTGTGATTTAGTAACTTCATTAATGCTCAAATCACCATAGCAGTTTCCAATGTACAAGCCTGGAATATACAAAAGCAAGGAAAAAATGTCTTTTGATAAAAGCTCTCTAAGGATAATAAATAAGGAAGAACTTACAGAGAAGAAATGGAGCCCTTTTTCTGTGTGTTTTACCTTTAATATTAGGTTTACTTTTTTAGTTGAGTTATATTGTCATCCTAATTGACTGCCATTGATGCAGGAACCTGCTGATGAGCACAGCCATCATGAGATGTAGGGTACTTCATGTTCTGGTCAGGGTGATGATGCAGAGAAAATGGTCTGTAACTTCTGTGTTTGTCTCTGTGTTGAAGCAGCACTAAAAAGCGCTAACCAAACCTTAAGTGCGGAAAACAAAGCCCAAGCACTTCAAAGTATTTTTGTTCTGCATGTAAAATCTTGGATGACTTTAAGAGCACTGCAAAAATAGTGAAATACAGTAGTCAGTCTTGGGAAAATCTTAATTACATTGCTGGTTGCATGGAAAATGCAGAACTTTGAAAATTATGAGGTTTTAGGAAGATCCAGGTTTATTTTCAAATATTTGGTGTGGAGTTCAGATACTCTCTTTGGGAGAATTTTTCAGGATCTGCCTTTCTTTTGGTACCTAGAAATTTAAAAGACAATTTTGCACCACATTAATTCTGTCAGTGCAATAAATGTTATTAAAAATTACAGTTTATTAAATGTTAAACTACCTGATTCGTGGGGGGAAAACTGCTAATCTGTAAAGCATGTTTTACTTCAAACAGTTACTTAGCTAGAACATTATGACCACCCCCAAGCATCTGTTATCTTCTGAAGTCATTCCCCACTGCTCCCCCCGCCCTCGCCCCCCGCCATCAACCTTGGAAGTCCATCTCAGAGACTGACTGACAACTCAGTCAACAGTAAGGGGGGGAGTTGTGGGGGGAAGTTTGTTGGGGGAAAGTTGTCATAT
Organism: Aptenodytes forsteri; assembly: GCF_000699145.1. NCBI lineage: Eukaryota > Metazoa > Chordata > Aves > Sphenisciformes > Spheniscidae > Aptenodytes > Aptenodytes forsteri. Next base: position 7,153,000 of record NW_008795885.1, on the reverse strand, counting down.
ACCGACTCACAGGATTTTATAGCCTCGCTTATACTGCAGGACAACACAGGAAGATGAAATTTCCAACTCAGGGCTAGTAGTGCAAACTTCAACGTGAACCAAAGTAGTTTGTGTACTGTAAGCAACACAGAGCATCATAATGACTCTGAATTACACTACAAATTCCTTTTCTCACACTGCTGCTTGAGCAGATATATTCTCCATGTTCTGCACCAAAACTACTAATTTAGCTCTTAGAACACTTTTGTGAACTTGCAAAAGCAATGACTCTTAAGGGCTTGCAGAGCTAAAGAGACTGTAGTTAAAATTCCTTACAAAACCCTTGTTCTTTGTTTCTCTGTTGTTTATTCTAGGTGAGAATTTCCAAGAAATGCAAATTCCAGGTGCACAATGAGCGGCTAGTCTGGGTGCATACCTAATGCCCACCCTTCTCTGCAATTCAAGACCAGATGACCTACAGCCTTCTTGGCCATTGGGACCAGAAGGAGGCTAGAGCACGGCCTATGATTCTTTGTACAGAGGACATCTATGCATTCCCAAGGAGGGTAATAAACTTTAGCTATGTATTTAAGAATGTGTCTTTAAAAACCCAGTTTTAGGGTGGCTCAACTCCACCCCAGGGGGATTAGAAATACCAGCTGTGTGGTTCAGCTCCCAAAAAACTATCATTGAGAAGGGGAAAAAAGGGACTATGATGTTACACTTTCTCTTCCACTTCCCTTTTATTTTTACTTAAAGGAGGGAGGTTAGGCAATTGTTTGCAAGGTTCGGTGCAGTAATAGCATCTTTGCTCAATCTTTGAGTAGCAAAATAAATAGGGAAATGATCTAACTGGTTGTTGGCAAAACCATTACTAAAGGTTTCTATCTCATCAGTGTCCAAACTTTGTAGATGTGGAAATACCACAGAGGTTATAGACAGAGGTGGGCGGTATTTCACTGAAAAGAAAGTCACCAAGAGATGATTACTCGATTCCTTCTTATAGTTGTGTACGAAGTGAAAAGATACACGAGACTAAAGCTTACTTAAGCCAGAGCGTATCAGAACAGGTGGAACGTGTGGAAGACAAGGCTTGTGCCGACAAGGCTCACCACCTAGCACTCTGGAGAGTCGGCTCTGCAGGGGGTTCCAGAAAGACATTTCACCTCTTACGGCCCAGCCGACTTGATGCCTCCTCCAGTGCAGCGCCCTGGCCCCAACCGCAGGGAGCCGCAGACCTGCGTGGAGCCAGGAAGCCCCC
>NW_008795885.1:7134295-7150732 GCF_000699145.1 Aptenodytes forsteri | reverse complement strand
GGCCGCGGGGCCCCGGGCGGAGGCGCGTATGACGGGCTTTCCCCTCGCAGCGCAGAGGTCCTGGCGCATATCCCCCGCCTGTCTCTTCCGTGAGCCGAGCGGCGGGCCCCGCGCTCCCCGCAGGAGGAGCTCCCCGCAGGCCCGTGTACCCTGCGCTCCCAGCCCACGGCTGCTTCGCTTTCCCCAGCAGCAGCTGATGAATGCAGTGGAGGTAAGCAGGCAGTGAGGAGCACCGCAGGGCCTTCGTGGAGCTGTCCGGGCGGGTCTAGGAGGACACTAGGGTGTTGGTCCCGGTACCCGGAAGGAAGCCTGGGGAATTGTCACGTAGGGCCTGAAGCCTGCAGTGAGGTTGCTCAAGTGCGCTTTCAGTGCCAGCTGCTGCTAACAGTGTAAGCGGTGGAAAAGCCAGAGTTCACCTGCTAGCACCTGTGTCTGTTCATAACCATTTATAGCTCTCTTCAGTTGTAACTTATAACCACGAGCAGTCCCCGTACCATTCTTAACACTCTTAGGCAAGTGCTAAACCTGAACATGACCTTGCTACTCAGTCTGATAGTAACAAAGCGCACTAGTGCCCAGCTTCCTATGGGTCACTTTATATTTCTCTGTAATAAATCTTGCTTAGTGAAGGGTAAACGGAGGCTCAAAGCTCTGTTTAAATGTCGATTGTACCTTCCATGATACTCATTGACTACATTTGTGCACTCTAGCGTGCATTAAAGTGTCGTCACTTTACAGAGTATGAAGCTTGCTAAGCTGCTTGGGTTTATTGGCAGGTGTGATTTGCCAATTCTGTCTCAGCATATTAGGGTACTGGGGGAGTGTCTCTGAACAGTTGAGGTGCTGTTTTCAGTGGCCTACAGATATGTAGGAAAACGGTCTCAGGTCTTAATTTCTTTATATGTAAGTTATTTATATGCTCTTTTACATAGGGGTTTTAGCTGGCATAAGTGTGTGTATGTACCTATTATAATGAAAATAGCAAATGATGTGCATTAGTAGACATTTTCTGTGAACATGTCTTTGCTTGTTATGTGCTCTCTAGAGTGGTGCAGTACGTCACTGTACATACACATACATGCTTGCATAGCTGCAGGTGGAAATGAATCGATGGCAGAAGCCTGCAGTTACACAGATCTCAGTGGGAGTGATGGAGAGGGTCTGTGATGGGGAGAAGGACTTGCTGCTTGTACCAGTAGTTGGCTGACTTCTGACACGGCTTGTCCCGAATATCGTTAAGAGTCCTTGGAGCATTTCCAGGAGGGGTGTACTGAGGACTGGGGAGCCGATGCTTTGTTTTGCCATGAGGAGTAGAAGTGTGCAGCACTGATTCTCCTTCCTACTTTTTCCCAGTTGTCTCCCATACTGAAAGCTTATCTTCCCACCACCCTGCTGCTGTTGGTTTATTTTGAACCGTATTCTGTCTTACGCTTGCTTTATTTTTTTTTTTTTTTTTCCCTTGAAGAAGAGTGCTTATTAGAATAATGAAGATGGAGGAGGGTGGTTCTCACAGTGACTTGGAAACAGAAGGAAGTGAGGCAATGGCAGTGCGATCACTGAAATTAAGTTCTTGCGTAACAGTACCAACATTGTGGCATGGCTTTCTTTATAATCTCCTCTTCTTTGACCAGCCTTATGCTGCTGGCTTGGCCACCAGGCTTGCATAATCATATGCAAATGCAGTATGCTATGGTAAAGTCAGATGAACTGAGTATTCCAGGTCAAAGTTTTCTGTTTGCACTAGTTGTAAGTTTAATACAAATTTACTGTACTTGCATGTGCTGTTAGGCTTTTATTAACTTTTATTCCATACTTGCATTACACTTAAATGCTACCTAAAAATGAGTGTTAAAGTATGGGAAGGAACATTTGAGAAGGAGGCAGAGAACAAAACTTTAAAGCCATTATATACGTTACTCTAGTAAGCTTGAGGAAGTGACCTTTAGCAATGTGGATGGTATAAGTGAATGAGACACCTTTCCAACAAACACCTAAATATCTGCTGCAGATTGCATCAAGTTAAGACAAAAAATTAGTCATTTAAAGTGCTTCAGTTAAAAAACAAAAACCCCCAAAAAACCTAAATTGCGTTGATTAAAGATATTTTTCCTGATACGTTTGAGTAGGGCTTATTTTTAACAAGTATCTTTCTTTGAACAGCTGTTCCTAGTCAAAGGCTGAATATAATACTGTTTTTGTTTAGGTTGATAGTTTCAAAATAATATCTGCAGAGCTGTATTTTCAGATGTGGCAACACAGGATACTACCAAACATGCATTTCTTGTCGGACACAAAAGCGATGGAGACCATTATTCCCATTAGCATTTTGGTTTTTAAAGGCAAAAATCAGTATTTATTCAGTGAAATATATAACACTTTAAAAACTCTGCTTTTTTTTCCTATCTATTTTTATTGTTTTAAAAAGGCAGTTTTATTTTTGTTGACAGTTCAGGTTGTGGTATGGTTTTTTGTTGTGTTTTTCCAAGTGGGCTAACCTGAAACTGGAGAGAAGAGGACTTTGAAAATGAAACTTAGATTTTGGTTGGTGAGAAGATGAAAATCAAAAATACAGAGAAATAAAATACAACTATAAAGAAAACATTTTTTAACTTACTAACCAACTAAAGAATAAAAATGATTTGTTTTACAATATGCTTCAGCTTTTTTACATGTGTCTCACTTTCATCTTTTGATGAGTAACGATAGTAAACAGCTATCTTTATGCTGGCCAGGAGCATCAGCTTACTGATGGAGCCGGGGGGGCGGGAAGCTTTCATCCGTGATTCCATCCAGCAAGGAAGTCACATTGTTTATTTAAAGGACTCTAAATATTTCAGAAAAGTTACCCTCTGTTAAACACTTCCATCTAATACTGCTTGGCAAAGAGATTTTAGAAGTTAAATGGCCTTCTTTCCCACCATTTTCTTTTACTTTCCCTGCTCGCTAAGGCTGCTCATACAAAATTCATTAGCCTGGACTGACTCTTGAAATTCCATCTGTCTCTTTTCTGTGTAAATTGTATGCTCTGTCATGCTGATCTGGTCTGAGCTAGTTGCTGGAGTTGCCAGTTGTAGTTCCTCAGCAATTCATTTTTGATCCTCTTCATTTTTAAAAGGTAGTTTCCTGGATCATAATTGTTGTCTGTTTTAAGCTGCATTAATAACAAGACTTAACAAACTGGTTAAATAGTCCTTGCTTCTTGCAGTAGAAACATATTATTAGAAATTGATTTAGTCTTCTTTTGCAAAACATTTAATAATTCCTTGTTCTGTATAAACCATGTGGTATTTATTGTCCAGTATACTGGATTGCTGAAGGGCTTAATATTTCACCTGTTGACAAGAACCTCCACACACACACACTATTCTGTAGTTACCATTTTTACTGGTTGTTCTGTGGACTGTTGTTTTGCATCACATCCTGAAGTTATTGCACTGGCTTTATTAATTCAATAATATCCATTCATCTGTTTTCTGAAGGCTTGCAGGATCATAACATATGCTTTATGCATAATTTCATTTTTTTGCATTTAATTTTGAGAAAAAATCTGTGCTAAACTTTGTTCTTACTCTGTTGAGTAAGTGGTGCATGTGGTGCAACAATTTAATACTACCTCCATTTGCTTTTTCTTTAGCTTAGAGTAGTTTGGAGTTTCTCCTAAGGAACAGCAACAGTTGGTGAAGAATGTGTATCATTTATTGATACCTTTCATGAGCTTGTTCTCTGTGATTTATTTTTTTTACTCCCCTTTCCTGTCTCTACAAACATGGTATCAGTCTGTAAAACATAACACAGCTATTACAGGGGACCTTCAAGAGCATGGTGAAGCAACATTAGTCTAAGTCCCTTCAGCTGGAGGTAAAGAGCATGGCTAAAACCAACCATCTGGCTCTGGCAGTATGTGCAGCAGCTTGCACTGGAAGAACCTACAAGTGGCATACATCTCAAAGTCTATGGCCTGGCTGCCCCAGCTCTAGAAAAAGAAATGTGGCACCTTTGTGGATACGCTTACATAGCTGAATTTTAGCGTGGTTTTTTCTTTTCAACTAAATATTTCACTTGTTCTAGTTGCAGATTAGAAATAATTATTTCCAGAAAACTTTGCTCTACAAGTACATAATTGCATCAGCATACTTCAATGACAGAGAAACAAGATTGGATTTCCAAGAGCACATACTATATGTGAGTTTTTCTTTTCAGACTGCAAGGGGAAAGATGTAGACCTTATTCTTCCCCTTCACAAACAGAGACAGTTGAAATAATTAAAAATGTGTGCTGGCTTCACAATGTGCTCCACATGTGCTGGGTCACTTTACTTGCTCCTGATGTTTGGTAGACAAACATTGTATCTTTTAAGTGCATTGTATATAGTAAGTAATTGCAGCACAGAGAAGGGGAGGTGTCAAAACTAGCTTCTATCTCTATCCAATATGTTTGACTTTGACAGAGTTGGTATCACTGAGTCTTATTGCCATCTTTCCATTCTGCCATCTGCTTATTGCAATTATGAGCATTTTATCAAGGAGGCAGATCTTTGTGGTCCTTAACAAATGGTACTTACCTGCAGGCTTGGCATCTAGAAAAAAGAAGAATCTCTTCTTAAAAAAAATAGAATCAGTAGTTGGATGGACAGAAATCTATTGCTCATCCTAAAAAAAGGCATCTTCTCAAACCAGTTCATATTCTAGTTGAGAAGATAAGTAACAGTGGAAATACCAATTTACAGAGAACCAGTTCTTTTGCTGAGAGCAACTTACAGTGGTGGTTTCAAAATAATGTAGACTTTTTACAAAGCATAGGAGTGTCAAGGAAAAGCCCTCTTCATCTTTCTCTGTCTTCTTTAAATATTGAGTAATTAAAGTTGATATTTTTGAGTAACTTAAATTTCTCTCCTCAGAAAGACAGTAAGTAATACATTTAACAGAAAAAATAACAAATGATCAGGAAAAAAAACCAAGCAAAAGGTGTCATTGGGTATAGTAAGAGCACATGGCGAGAGGTCATTTCAACAACAAATGATTTACAGTGCATGTATTAGCCTGGTGTGATGTCATATATGTCTGTTTTTCATTTATCCCATGCTTATCTTTGAGTGATATCTGACACCTTTGTGAAAGAGTCAATAATCGGAAAGTCTTTATATTCGCAAAATGTGGAGGTTTTGATGTTCTTACCCTTGAAGAACTATCCCAAGCATATTAATGTATACTTTGAGGTAATACAATGATTTATAGTGGTTAACCTAGTATTTCTATTCATTATTCCTTTTTTCTGTGTTTTAGACAGTTTTCTAAATATTTAGCTGGATTGGGTCAGATTAATTTATATGCAGAGTCTGCTTTATAATGAGGATCGATAAAATCTTAATGAAGTGAACCGTATTCTGGAAGCACTTCTGTTGTGTATTGGTTAAGTGAATCCTTTCGGTAATTGTTCTTTTCAGTTATTTTCCTTTCTCTTTAAATATGTGAAGCAGCAGCAAAGCAAAGCATATGCCATCTTGTTCCTCTTCTCCTTGTTTTGATTCTGTAGTAAATCTTTAATTATAAATTGTCTTGAATTGGCATCACTCCGTTGTCGTTCTCTTTGAGAAGCAAGAAGGTAAGGCAGCTGTGATCTGAAGAAATACTCTTTTTAAACTGAAGAACTGTTTTTTTCAGTATTATAATTGATGCTGAGAATTACTCACAAGTTTACACCACTACACAGCAATGAACCTAATAGTAGTCATCTAATGCCCTATAAACATGGAAACGGCCTAAAAATGCAGTCGAAACGTTTTAAATATCTATTTGTAGGTAATGGTATCTACATTCACAGATACTGTGAATCTCTGAAATAATTTTCTTTTATACAAGTCTTCTAAATAATGTTTCTCTATCTTTTTTTACCAGATAAGGAGACAAAGCATGTTGAAGCCATATGGCAGCTTGAGTAACTCACATTAAAAGTCTTGGGAAGGAACAGCTGAACACATACATGCTGAGTTTTGGACCTCTGCTTGTGGAGCTGGCCAGTCATTCCTCTCACCAGCTAGCAGTGCTGTTCCCTTGGGCTTCTGATGTTTATGGCACCAGCTTCTGATGCTGCTGTAGCTTTCGAGCGTGTCGAATTTCTTGGTTTTAGGGCTGTTCTTTGCACTGCAGCACAGAAATGGAAGTTCTGCAGTTTCAGGCTGAAGTACTAGGCTGGAGCTTGCTGACTTGAAGGCTTTTCTGCTCTGATTTTCCTTTGTACTGTTTTTGGCCAGTGATGGGTAATCGTTTGGCGGTGAACTCCTGCCTCCTTCCCTCCTGCTTGTAGTTATTCTTCAAAGTTGATTGCTTTTTGTTACCAAGGCACACACTCATGTTTCAAACAGAAGCAAATTAATTTTAAAAGCTGTGTTCTGAGAAGAGCCTTTGTGTTGCTTTCAAGTTCTCAAGGCTTTTTTGACTCAAAAAGTGCACGAAGTCATCTCTTCCTCCCTCCCTTTCCTTCGGGCACATATTGCTGTCTTGTAGTTATTCTTCAAAGTTGATTGCTTTTTGTTACCAAGGCACACACTCATGTTTCAAACAGAAGCAAATTAATTTTAAAAGCTGTGTTCTGAGAAGAGCCTTTGTGTTGCTTTCAAGTTCTCAAGGCTTTTTTGACTCAAAAAGTGCACGAAGTCATCTCTTCCTCCCTCCCTTTCCTTCGGGCACATATTGCTGTGGCAAGTGATTGTTGATTTTTTTTTTTTTCGTTGCTGCTGTTTATATGTGACTAGAAACATGATTCATTTCTAACTGTGCTGTATGACTATTTTATTTATACTTTTCTAGCAGTTATTTGTACTTTTTCTAGCATTTCAGCTCTGTAACAGAACGGGTTGAGTCTTTCTAGAAGATTACTGGAAAGATTTCTGAACTGCAGGGTAAAAATTAGGAATTAAAAGAACAGGAAGAGTTAAAAATTTAGGTTTCTTAGCTAAAAGCACAGGGTAGCCAAAAGTTTTAATGCAAAATTTTTCTGTGCTGCGCCTCCAGTAACCATGGTTCCTGATGGTGCAGGGACTATAATTTCTACTTAAGGAATTGTCATGAATATCTTTAACTCAGTGGCTGAAACCTCACCATATTTATTGTCTCACTGCTAGATATGGTGCTAAAGTAGGAAACAACAACTACTTCTGCTATTCTGAAAGTTTTCATTGACTCCATAAATATATTTCAAAATCAATTAAATATAATAGGCAACATTCTTGAGTTTTATATGGATGGGTTTTTTTTCAGTGAAAACTTTTGGTGTTTGGTTTGCTTTGGTATTTTAATTCTTTATTTAGCTTTTGCTGTGTTACTTGTGTTGTTAAATTCAAAATGCTTAAAAGCTGACTGGATGAAGTGTATCTGTAAAAGTGATGCTACACAGAACTAGTAATGAAGAATCCTAAGTGGACCACAATTATGAGAACTGAAAAAGGACATTTAAGACTAAAGGAACATTAGTAGTAGTCTTTCCATAATGGAAGTTTGTCAATGGCAAATAAAATCCTCTTCAGCAAAACTATAGGGATTTTGTTTACCCCTAGCTTATTAGCATAGGGTGGGAGCAGCAGGTTGATTTGAGACTAAGCAGGGAAGCAGAGGTGGGAACATTACTTAAACCGCTCCTTCGCAGACCCTGAACAGAAACAAGGTAGGCTTAAATTTTGCATGAAGCTAGATTATTTTCCTCTGCAAGTGAGATTTGCACACAGCTTCCGCTCTTATTTTAAGACAAATGAATAGAGCTTGATCTTGATGGGATTTTTGGGGGTGTCTAATTGCAGGAGTTTGAATAAAGTATTGAAAGAGAGGGAGCATTTTCCTTCCCTTGCTTGTTGCATCTTTGCTGCTCAGCCTGTGACCTCATAAGCCTCAGAATGGCAGCAAGTAGCAGCTTTAAAAGTTTGCAAATTGATAATAGCATGTTTTAAGTCACTCATTTGTGAAAAATTATTGAGCTTTTGAATGTGGTTTAAGGTCACTTATAATGAAATTCGGAATTGTGTTTCTGCTTGACACTTGCGTACCAACTTTCCTTTCTTCTTTGAATCTCATTGCCTTTAAACATTACAAAGCTATGCTGAATTTTTTGTGAACTGTATTGGCTAGAGAGTCATTAGCTACTGTTTAGAGCAAAAGTGAGGCTGACAATGAAGGAAGCATGGATTTGGAAACAAATGTGACCTTTCTATTTTGTGAAGTAGCTGTGTCACCGAGATGGTATAGATGATGCTGAAAACAAAGAAATTAAAAGAATTAAGCCTTCTCTGCATCCATTGGTGTGTACTTGCTGTGGTATTGACCTTGTCTTTCCATGTTAGAGATGGTAATGGCTTGTGGCAGACAGCTGTATCTGTATACAGCAAACTGTATATTTGTAATAGTTGTGAGGGAAGAAAGGTCAGGGCAAAATAGTCTGTTTCCAGAAGAAATAAAAAACCAAATAAATACCATAGAATTCAGAATATTGGTTATTCTTAAGATACTTATAAGAATCTTATTCTGTATTCATTAAATGCTAGTATACTGTTTCCTTTGTTAGAAATACATTAGAATAAAATTGCGTGAGTTTGGTTTATTGTGAGTAAGGTGATGGGTGTTTTTGGTGGGGGAGGATTGCTGATGACCTATAAAGACAACTGTTGAACAGCCAGGATGACATTCTTTGAATCTAAAGCAAGCTGTCTTCACATCTGGAAGAGGAAAACATTGCAGTACCTTTAGTAGATCAGGTCTGGTCCGTGGTCATGCCTGACTGAGGTAGTAGCTGTTAGACACATTTTTAAGAAGCTTTGTTTACTGAGATTATTGTCAATAGAAAAAATGCACAGCTGAATAGGGGAGAATTTGCTGTGGATGTGCTAATGGATGTAGATGGCCTCAGAGGCGCAGGGCTATAAGGAATCAAATGGACTAAAAGGATAAAAAAAATGGACTGGAAAGATGCTTCTTTTTTGTGTACAATACTGTTCAAGAACATTTTTAATGTTTAAGAACATCAGGAGTATATTTATGGTATCTTTTGTTAAAAAACACCCAAGATAATTTTAAAAGACAGATGTTGGTGATAGTTTGTTATGCGACACCCTGCAGAGCATAAGACAAGGCTGAATAGAGAAATAGTGGTCTTGACTTCTGGGTGATACAAAATCTCGTGTCTGCGATCCCCTCTCAGCTCCTCATGTTGCATAAAGACTGTATTTCTGACCAAGCTCTGTTTTATTTTTAGGAGGACAGCATTGTGTTTAAAATGGAAGTTGACATAAATGGAGAGTCCAGAAGTACCCTATCCACCCTCCCTGTGCCTCTTGCAGAGGTGAGTCCTGCGGGCAGGATGGAAGCAGAGAAGCCCCGCTGTTCCAGTACACCCTGCTCACCAATGCGACGGACAGTTGCGGGATATCAGATCCTTCACATGGATTCTAACTACCTGGTTGGCTTCACGACTGGAGAGGAGCTGCTAAAATTAGCCCAGAAGTGTACAGGAAATGAAGAGAATAAAGGGGAATTTGGGCCAAACTTGCGCACCAAACAGCTTGATTCAGGACTTGCACGTTCCTCCCGTTTGTACAAAACTAGAAGTAGGTACTATCAGCCATATGAGATCCCAGCAGTAAATGGAAGGAGGAGGAGACGGATGCCCAGCTCAGGGGATAAATGCACTAAGGCTTTACCATATGAACCTTACAAGGCACTTCATGGTCCCCTGCCTCTTTGCCTTTTAAAAGGTAAAAGGGCTCATTCGAAATCCCTGGACTACCTCAATTTAGACAAAATGAGCATTAAGGAACCTGCTGACACAGAAGTGCTACAATACCAGCTCCAACACCTTACCCTTAGAGGGGACCGTATGTTTGCAAGAAATAACACATGAGTTATCATCTCGAATTTAGAACCAATTTCTGATTATTTCTCTGTTGCTGCAAAAATCCACTGTTGTACTGTGTACATGACTGTCCACATTGTAGGTGGTTTTATCAGTTAAATGTTATCTGAAAGTAATTTATTTGAATAGAATCTTGGCAATGCAATGTATTGCAAATACTCGGAGGGAGAAATCTTTCCTGAGCAAGCAGCTTCTGATGCAAATTGATGGATATGTCTTTGGACACCTTTTAACAAAAAAAAGCTTTTGATTTTTCAGTTTGGGATTTCTTTTTGTACAGTTAGATCTAGTATTTACAGTAATTTAACACTGAAAAAATTGCAGATGTTTGCTTGGTTGTTGCTAATTTTGGCTTGATGTTAGAAACTGCTCTTGGTTAAGTACTCAAGTTGAGAAGGTTTTTTGGTTTTACTTTTTGTTCCTGTCTTCTACAGTAAAATGTATGGGGTTTCTTTTTTTTTTTTTTAACATCATGGGACGGAAAGTGAGCTTGGCTAAATTGGATCACTTGCTATTTATACAATCCAGTTTAAACATTTGCAAACTGCACTTGCACTGGTGATGAGGGTGAGATTCACTCATAAAACAAACCTTTGCTACTTGAATCCTATTAAATTATTTTTTAATTTCTGCATGGAAGTAATTGCTTTGCCTCCTCTGTTCTATAAAACTTGTTCAGGATAAGTATTTGGGTTATTAAAAATAAAAAAAATCTTCACTCCAAAAAGATTTTTCTTAGTGGGATTTATTTTTTACATTGTCTTGACACACAAACAAGGATTCACTTCAGATTCCAGTAGATACACTGGAATGTCTACATTGGTATGTCAATAATGTTTTTGATTTTAATTCATGATTTCTGTATCATGTATAGTGATAGTATGCATAGTAACGGAAGGTGTCAAATAACTTCAGCATTGCTTTGGAAATTCAGTTGATTTGAAGCACTGAACACTTGAGATCTGGAAGGCTGATTTTTTTGATGGAGTGCAAGTCAAGTAATTCTGTATCAGCATTGAAGAGAAGATCCTGGATTATTCAACAGATTGAATACACTGGCTTACTTTGTTACTTAAGAATTTTTTATTCAAACTTGACATCAGGTGCAGTTTTGAGAGCTGTATTCCTAGATGTATTTAAAACATTTTAGTAACTTATGTTTAAAAATGAAAAATAGTTTTCAGAATTTTTTTAGGTGCAATCTTTTACTGAAGCAGTGTGCTACTTGGTTTTGGCTGATGACCTCTGCAGAAGAATTTAAAAAATAAGATCACATTGTTTTGAAATATAAATTGTTTGATCAGTTGTTTCTGTAGGATTAAGATTTTTTTGTTTGTTTATCATTCAGAATGAATAGAAAGCACTAGTTAGTGCATGTGCTGTGGAAAATGAAGAGTTCTTCTCATTCCGTCACTTACTCCACAGTTGTAAATGAAGGCAGCCCAGTAGTCTGTATTTTTGCTGGTTTGGTTACTTTAAACCTTTTTTTAGGTTTATTAGAATCTTTGCAACAAACCGATGTGTATTTTTAAAAGTTAACTACACCTGTGTAGATTTAATGTATTGAACAATGATCTTAAAAGTAAAATCTTCCTATATAGTCTTTAGTTTGAAAAACAGAATATTGTCAGAAGCCAAAGAGATGGGGGGGTTGTTTAAGGAATAAACACCACTGTTTATTGAAATACCCTATGAAACTGTATTTCTGGCTGAAAAATAAAAAAGGTGGTATAAACACCTATTGTTGTGGAGTCTTTTACTGTGCAGGAGAAAGAGGACATTTGAAAAATACAACTTCAGAGCAGGGATCATTTAAAAACAACTTTAAAGTGGGGATCTTGGACTTCTGTGAAATAGATGCTTAGGTGTGTTACTATGTTTCAGGAAATGGGCCATGCAATTATTAATATTTTGTGCATGTTTCTAATGTCATCCTGTGCCATAATTGTATAGCTACACTAATAGGTTGTTGCCTATAGTTGATGGCTAAGTTCATAAAAATGTGTTGGCTAAGTTCATAAAAATGTGTTAGTACTTTATCTGTTTGGTGATTTGCTTGTGAAGGTGCTTACATATGGTAATATTGTTCGCTTAACTCGTACACACTTGCAGCTCCCATGGCATATCCTCATTCAGGAGCCCAAAGTTTTACAAGTTTGGTTTGTAAGGTTCTTTATCAGAACTCTTATATCCACGAGGAGTTCCTGGCTTTACCTCTAAATTAAGCAAAATCTCAGCCAAATGAAAGCTTTTGATCTTGTCTTATTTTTGCTGCTTATAACGTCTTCCAATAAAATAATCTATTAAAATCAAAGATGAGATGGTTCTTCAGACTACTAAAATGAAATTGAATATGAACAACACTGACCATTCAAAGTGAGTTCTCACTGTTCTTGTAATAAATTACAAGAGAAAAAAAAAAAAAGGCATCAAAAAAATGTTTCCTTGTCGGCTTTAGGTATCTTCCAGAGGATTGAAAGAGTGAAGGTAGAAATGATACAGCGTGGTAACACAGATCATCCATTTAACAGACCATTAACACCAAAGCAGATCTGGAATCGAGTACAAATGTGTAAGCTGGGATATTGAGGCAGATCTTAAATTCAGGCACACTGCTGGCATTTTTTTTAAAAAGATACCAAAAGAGGATTGGTGAAATCTATTCCTTATTTAAGTGTTTTCTTCATTTCGGGTATAAACTTGTAACTACTCCTGTCCTGCTGTGTTATGGTTTGTATTTAGTTTTTACACAGTACCTAACTGACCTTACAGCTTCCTTTACCTTCTCTTTGTCCATCCATTGTGTTCTGACTTATACTCAGCTTTCTTGGGTGATCGTCTCTCTTGCTGAGCATGTTTACTGTAGTGGCATTGTTAATTGCAGACTAGGGCTACTAGATAATACTGCAAAATAAGTAACAGGCAAGCTTTTAGAACTTTCTAAAACTGCTCTCCTGGATGTGTTTTTTCTGCTGGAAAGAACAGGACTGGAGAAAAGTTATTTTTAAACTGCTGAAAAAGCAGATGTCTGGACATGGAGAAAGGTTCTCAGTAGTTCAGGGCTTGGAGCACAAATAATTTCATTATTTTGTGGGCAAATAAGAGAAGGACAAGTGTAATTTTTAAGAAGAATTACAAGAGAAGAGCAGAAAGGCTCTTAAGCTGCATAAAAAACCTTCCGAAATCTATGATACCTGCAGAAATATCAGCTGATTAGTTTCAGTAAAGCTAGGTGGTGTCAGGCTGTATAATTTGCTTTTGAAGAAATGAAAAAGCTATCCACAACACAAAACTGGTCTGAAAAAAATCTAAGTGGGTTTCAAAGCATGCTTTCATTTGGTAAAACACAGGATTCAGTTAAAAGTGTTAAGATCAATACTAAGCTAATGTCAAGTTTTGTGAATCAAATGAGTGTTTGTAGTAGTAGGAAGGGAAATACTGCCTATAATATAGACTAAGCAAAGAATTGTTAATAGATAACTTAACTGTTGTTTCTAACTCTTTCAATGGTACCAAAGAATCTGAAACAGAAATTATCCAGCATAATCAGATTTTGATGTTCTGGATGTTTGGGAGGGTGGGCTGGCTGAAGTCAGTTATTAATGTTAAACTTCATCTTAAAGAGGAATGTGTGCTAAAAAGAAACAGTAGAAAAAAATGATCTTCAGTGAGAATATAAGCAGAAAAAACTAGAAAAAAATTCTTTGAGGAAGACATCTTAAAGTGGAGATACATTACAGAAATGTAACTAAGTCGTTAAGCTGTTGTAGGAAAAATGCAGATCTAAAATTGCAAAATGTAGATTTATTAAAATGCTAATAACTTTAAAGACAGTGTAAAGCTTGGCAGCCAACAGTAAAAGCGCATATTGCTTTGCATGTTGTCTGAGCATTTGGCAAATACAGTTCTATTGATGATTCTAGGGACTGACTATTTGCATGAGTGGTTTTCAGTGATTTGATCTGTTAATTCGAACATCAGTGTCCATGATGGGTGATTACACAGAAGGAGTGGCAAAAACATGTGTCTGATAGATGGATCCTCAGAAGAATACACTTAATAATGTTTGGATTATTGATTTTTCTTTTTTTGTCTGTATCACACCACATTTTTTAGTTGGAGGTTAATTCCAACTTTCCAAGTCCTCGAGAACCTTCAGACAGATTACAGGTTTTTTTGCCCCAGTGATTTTGCTAGTGGAATTTTTTTTCCCCTCTTTATTCCATCATAAAAGCACTTGGGGAAGATCGAGCTGTATCTTCAGGTCTATAGAATATGGAAAAATTCCTTTTTTGGAAGGAGCAAGGGGGATCCCTAGTTGTCTGCAGTACTTGCTTCTGATCTTGTAAAAGCTAGGTATCATTGTTAAATATATGATACTTAAGCACAGCATTCTTTCTGTGAGCTACTTTTGTAGGCGTTTTCTTCTGACTCTTAACTGTGGATGCAGCTTGGGAGAGTGTAGGCTGTTACGAGATGCTGATAACTGACCTACAAAGCATCAGAGATTCACTAAAAAAAAAAAAAGTCTCTCGTGTGTCTCAGGGATCATGATCAAGCAATTCTTCGACCTTTTTTCCTTGCATCAGAGTGATGACTTTCATCAGTCAACAACCACTTTACTTTCCTCCTCTGGAATGCAAAGATCATTCTTAATGACGCTAGTCCCTCAGAAGTTGCCTTCAGTTGCTGCATTTGGCTGCTTCTGGATGGCAGTAGTTAAGATTCAGTGCTGCTGCTCCAGTAGTGTAAGTTCTAAACCTAATCCTGGTGCATTTTTGTGGGATGGCTCAAGGGAGGGAATGTTACTGTCATGTTTCAGTACCCAGTCTGTCTTACATTCTCCTTAACTTACTCTTAGCTTCAGTAGGTTGGTGGTAGAGAATGACCTCGAGGCAAACCTACAGAGGAACTATCTAGGTCATGTTAGAAGAGCTGAGGAAAGAAGACAGTCTGTGGGGAAAAATCCAGAATCAGCTGACTTGCACTGAAAACAAAAGGGAAGGTAAGGATATTACTGACCACATTCTTTCTATTTTTAGGACACGGCTGTCTAAACTTGCATATGCTTGATCTTACCTATCAAAGAATTGGTCTGGAGTGAAAAGATGGGGATGACAAAAAAGGAGAGCTTTGCACAGTGCTTTTATTTCTGTGAAGAGTGGGAGGGCAGAAAATTCACCAGAATATATCGGGAAAGGCTGGAAAAATAAATGGAAAACCTCAGAGGGGCAGTGCTGCAAGAGGAGGAAGAGTGAAATAGTGTATGGTTTCAGTGTCAAAACAAGCAAAGACATGGAAGGAGGTGGTGTGCTGGTCTCAAATCTCTCTAGAAAGCAATTGTCCGTATTTCTGGATGATTAGGGAGGGTGATGGGACATTTTAGCAAAATGCTGTGATCGGAGCTGGGCTCCAGTGAAGGTAGAAAGGAGCTTGAGGCTGTGTGTGTACGCTTTCATACTCCTAAGCTTAGATGAAAATTTAGAAGAGAGTTCTGAGGGAATAAAATAATAATCTTAATATTATGCCATTCGAATATGGTCTGAATTAAAATCCTGTGGTGTTTCTGTGGTTTTCTGCAGCTCTACACAGTGACAATAGGTAGATGGTGCAATTTCATAGTTCTTTGACAAAGCAAAGTGTAAGAAGCTGCCTGAGCAAGAAGAAAACTTTCATCTGTTATTTCCCTTTGTTACTATTTTCAGTTAAAAAAAAAAAAAGAAAAAAGCTTCAAGCTTCTTTATGTATTCTGGTATAAATACTAACTATGATGTCTGGTAGCATTATTGCCGCAGTTCATTCTGCTAGACTTTTGCCTGCTGAAGCTCCTGATGACCTGTTCTTTCTGTTCTTTCTGTGAAGGTGAAGGAGACACAAGTGCTAAAATATGCAAGAACTTTGAGAACAGCATTAACAGCTTGAACCCTATGAAAAATGGAGCAAGCCATGATTCGCTGTAGTGCTTTACATTAACCTATTTTTCAGAAACAAAAAAATGTTGTAGAAAAGTGTTAGGTACTGAGATGCCTTTAGAAGTCTATTTTAGGCCAGAAATACTGCAGCATAGAGCTTCACGGTGTGAACTATAGTCTGCATATGGATAAAAGTACACAGGGAGAGGCAATGTCGTAGTGCGCTGGAATATCGGGTGACAGAGCACCAACATTTTAAGCTAGATGAATGAGATAGAGTGGGGAAAAGAATGCAGTAAATGTAAGATTCATTTCTTTCTGCCTTAGCTCAATGATTTAATGGGTTTTTTATTTCAATTGGGGCAAACACCTTCTAATTTTTATGAAGGAAAATTGAAAGATATCCAGAATAGCTAATATCTGTCTGTATTAATATTTTCTATAAAAAAAGTTAAGACTGTTCCAATCTGTAAATTCTGTGAGATGCAGTCATGTTTCAGAGGTGATCAAGTGTTTCACAAAAATTAATCTTAACACTTCAGAAGGTTTTTTAGAAGGCTGGATTACTCAGTTCTCATAGAATCATTTAGGTTGGAAAAGACCTTTAAGATCATCAAGTCCAACTGTAAAC
>NW_008795885.1:7033060-7132393 GCF_000699145.1 Aptenodytes forsteri | reverse complement strand
AGACTTGTGTGTGTCTAAGTGGTGTAGCAGGTCGCTAAACATTTCTTCTTGGATTATGGGGGCTTCATTCCACTCCCCGTCCCCGTCTTCCAGCTCAGGGGCTGGGTACCCCAAGAATAACTGGTCTTACTATTAAAGACTGAGGCAAAGAAGGCATTAAGTACCTCATCCTTTTCCTCATCCTTTGTCACTATGTTTCCCCCCGCATCCAATAAAGAATGGAGATTCTCCTTAGCCCTCCTTTGTTGCTAATGTATTTGCAGAAAGATTTTTTTATTGTCTTTTACGGCAGTAGCCAGATTAAGTTCTAGTTGGGCTTTGGCCCTTCTAATTTTCTCCCTGCATAACCTCAAGACATTTTTGTAGTCCTCCTGAGTTGCCTGCCCCTTCTTCCAAAGGTCATAAATCCTCTTTTTTTATTCCTGAGTTCCAGCCAAAGCTCTCTATTCAGCCAGGCCTGTCTTAGTCTCTGCCGGTTCATTTTTCAGCATATAGGGATGGCCTGTCCCTGTGCCTTCAAGAGCTCCTTCCTGAAGAATGAAATCATCAACTAGATCAGCTTCTACATGCTTGCATCTCAAGGTAGTCTGACGGTGCCTGGGGTCTTTCAGCAGCCATAAGTATGAACTAAAAATAGCCCTCTTTAAAACACCTTCAAAGGCTAAATGGCCAGCTGTGAAAGGAAAGGAGCATAAAAAGTGAGGAATTTTCATGGTGAATTATGGGATTTGTAACAACTGCTCAGAGGTATGAATTTTAGGACACTTTGTCTTGGAAGGTAACTTCACAGAATGAATATTCAAAATTGTAATGGGATGACAAAAACTAAAGCCAAAGGCCTGAATTTATTCTTCCTTAAACTGATTTTACAGATTTAACCTAATCCTCCTTTTTCAGCCTGGGCTTCCAGAGAAGGCCCACATCTTGTAGGGAGCAGTGTTGATGGTGAAGCAAACAGCTGTTCCCACTGAGATTAGTTACACCCTTGAATGGTGATATTGGCACCTAAATTGCCACTAGCAAATCAAAGAAAAAGTTCACTGAGGTTCACTGAGGTCCTTGTGCTGTGTTTTTCAAGGTGATGCTTGTTGTACTTGATTATGTAGCTAAGCTAGAAACTGTCTGAGAAAACCTGAATATTCAATTTAAACCATTATTAAAATGTTAGTCTCATTTTTACAATATTTGAATGTTTTTATCTGCCTTCCAGTTTTAGAAGATCAGTGATGCACTTCATACAATTCTTTTTCTGTCTTCTTAGATCTAGATTTAAAAAAACTTAGAAAAAAATCTTCCTTATTCTTACATGTTCTTGAAATATAATACATGCTTTATATCACCAACTACAGAGTAATCCAAGATGTTAATCAGTATTGAAATCACTGTTGCAGTCATTGGTAACTTTTCTATCTGGCCTCGAAAGGAGAATTTTTTTAAATGCATATAAATGATGGCATGTTCCCTACTTGTATGATTTAGCCTTCAAGTCAATGGGAAAATTGGTTTTAATGACAGAGGATCTGGACTTCAGAAAAACGAAGCTGTAACACTCTATTTTGAGGTCAAACCTTCAATCAGCTGCCTGCTTCCCCATCCTCTATTTTGTGGAGGTTTCACTGATTAATTTAGGAGAACTTCAGCCAGAAGGCAAGACATTTTTGGAATGAAGAGATTGTTTCAAGTGGGCAATTTTCAAGAGGAAAAATCTTACTTGGCTTATATGTTTGAAAAATGTTCTCGGTTGAGACTTGCCTATCTCGGGAAATAATTTTGAGGGGCTGGTGGCTTTTTATTTTCATTTGGCAGTGAGCCATAGGAAGAAGTCAGAAAACTTAGTTTGACAGCGGTTAATGCTTAATACTAATTTATAAAAATCCTGCCAGAAAAAAAAAACAATAATTGTATATGTGATTAACCAGAGGAGAGATGGCAATGACTTCAGACAGTAGTTGGAACCACAGGACATATCCAAGATATCTTTTAAAGACAACTTAGGAAAACAAACCAAAAAGAGTAGGTATCTGCAGTATTCTACTTGCACAAATGAGAAGTTTTCTTGTATCTTTGATCTGGGAAGTCCATGTTTAATGCTGATCTGGGGTGAAATGGTAGTAATCCTGACTGATCAATTGACAGAAGCTTAAGTTTCCTGCAGAGAGAAGGTCAGCAATGCTGTTCACTGGGGCAATTTCAACACAGCGAGTAATCATTCCGATTAAAGCTCCCGTTGAGACCGAATGTTTTCTCTGATTGGAAGACTAAATCTGTCCTTAATCATCCAGATAAGATGACATCACCAGGATGCTATAAACTGTCTGAAAGATTAAATGCTCACTAGCAAATGCAAACTTAATCCTGAAGTTGGAAAACCTAAAGGCTGCCTTTTTTAGTTCTGTGATCACTACTAGTTAACATGAACTGTAACTAAATGCTATAGCTGAAGAAAAAAATCTATATTAGAATGTGTGCTAAATATAGTGAAATTTTTTTTTGATTTAGTAGATAACTGGTTTCTGGAAGGACTATTCTTGCATGATTTATGGGAAGATGCTCTTCTGCACTTGGTCACAGGCGACACTGAAGACTTACCTCAATGTATTACAGGGAGACCTCTGTAGTAACAATCACAATACTGTTAGGTTTATAATTGTAATAGGAAAGAGGAGGTCAGATAAATCGCGTGTGCAGAATTTATCCACATAAATCTAGCATGTGCTTTAATAATGTAAAAATGAGGCAGTCCAAAAAGCAAGAAGCCTACAAACAAAGTGATCCAATAAAACCATGTCTGACTCGTTAGAAGACTTTGGGTAGCTATCGTAGGGGAAAGGTTGATGTTAAGAAATTAAAAGCCTGCTTAAATGCAGAGGACAAGGCAGCCAATATATGATGGACTGGTCAATTGCAAACAGGAGTGTAAGATGGTTTGAAAAATCATTTTGCTAAGAAAACTAAAGGTGGTAGTGAAATGTTCTCTAAATGCATAGGAAGCAGAAAGTCATCTAGGGAACCAGTGAGACCACCTGAGGAAAAGGTGTCGAAGGGGTGCTTGGGTGATGAGTCCATGAGAGAGAAATTCAGTGAATTCCTTGTGTCAGTTTTTACTGCTAAAGATGTTGGGGAAAGTCTCATGCACACAACAAATTCTTTGTCCCAGAGTGGTCAAAAAACAGGTTATCAAAACAATGAAGAATGATTTGCTTATAAATAATTGAAAATAGAGGGTATTTAAAAGGCTTTTCAATTTAGAAATGGGAGAAAAAACTGCATGAAAGCTTAGCCCAAGGAAATTTGGTTGAAAATCTTCTTCTCTCCCTCCCCCCCCCCCCCCCCCCCCCACCACCCCCCCCCCCCTCACCCCTCAAATCACTGACTCAAATCAATTGGCTGCAAAAACAGATTACTAAGGGAGTTGTCCCATTTTCAGATGGGGGAAGAATCCCTTCTGAAAAAACATGTTCCAGCCACTCACAAGTTGCTGTGCTCAGAGCAGAGGTACATGGGTGGCTGCCCATCGTAGCTGAGGTGGTGCGAGGCTATGTTGTCTCGCGGTGTCCCTTTGACCTCTTGGTTAGGACTGTGTTAAAGAACTGTGCAGATCAAGCAGCAGCTGTTAAAGCACAACCAGATGGTGCAGAAATATCTGTCTGCAGCCAGCACACTTGAAGGGTTAAGTCTGTATTACACACCGGCTTCTGACTGTCGCTTGATTAAGTCATCTCCAGCACCCTCTTGGTAACAGAGAGGACAGAGGAGCCAGCTTGATTTGAAGGAAACCCATGCAAGTGTTGAACCACATGGAAATGCAGTACAAATAAGCCGCCCAGACTGGGTGGCATTCACCTGAGGGACATGAGCACACATGTGAGCGTGGTCTGTTGGGCAGTGTGGCTTCCCTGAAGGGAAATCCTGCCTGACTAAACTGTAGGTGTTCCCTGAGTGGGTCAGAAAGCATACAGATAAAGGTGTCTAGTGGGTTTTCAGAAAGCCTTCGATGAGGCTGTGCACCTGAGGTTATTAAAGCATGTGAGCTGCCACAGGGTTGGAGGAGAGGTGGTCAATGCACAGGAGGCAGAAGTGGACCTTGGAAAGTGAGGAAGGTGTTAGCAGCTGGCTGGGTTTTGGTGGCTGCCCTCAGGACAAAATGCAGAACAGAAAACTTCTTTGTGGTGGAACATGAAAGGAAGCCCCATTTGTTCCTAGGTGGCTTTTAAAACCGAAAGTAAACTTGGGTATAAGATACCTTTAAGTAATCAGTGGCCCAGAGAAACTATATTTTGGCAGTTTTCACATACTGGTTGCCACCCTTATGGGTGTCTATAATAATATGATAACAATTTATAAGAAAGAGGTAATTATTAATGTTGGGTGCAATCTCCTTTGGAGGTTATGATGGAAAATGACAAATAAAACTCCTTAGTCTGTACTTTTTGTCTCATGTCAGACTTAACAACTCGAATTATTTTCGACATCTTGAAGTGCATCCTTGCACTTACCACCTTGAACTATGGTAATGGATGAAGATGCAGGAAATATTATTTAATGAGCAATTAATAATTGTTATTACACACATTGGATAAAACATCTTAATTCAAGCAGCCCTGTTGAAAGTAGATCCATGATTTATAATAGTTTATAATGTTCTTGATTTTCTTTAAAGATATGTCTGTGGGTTGAAATGTATTTTCTATTGGTTTGAACCTTGGGTTGGTGAAACTTTTTTAGTGAAGATCGAATTTCTATATTCTTTTCTTTCTTCCTTTCCCAGTTAGATTGTTTCTCTCTTGTACTGCAATTCATCTTGTTCTGTTACCATTCCAAAAGTAATTATGATTGGAAACTTTGAGCTAAATTTGGCCACTCTCAGTTGTACTTACTAGAAACAAATACTTTTTTCGGTAGCTATCCATGAAGGGTGTATGTGACGTGGCTGCTAAGTGTAAACATAGACCTTTTTACATATATGATTGAAAGCAAAGGCTATGGCTAGATTTTGGAAAGTTAATATTGTGGGGTTTTTTGGATTGTCCCAATATGTAAAGAATAAGCAAAACCTAGAAATCAGTTGGATGATCCTAAAAAGGAGAAGGCTTTTATAAAGGTGTAAGAAATGACTGAAGTCTTGTATTACAGTGCATTGCTCTGAGGAAGTCTAGAAAATGCACTTTTAATAACACATTTGCCGTTTCCCAATTCTCAGGCTGAAAGATTTTGGACTGTGAGAGACCACTATAGTGTCCAGTCTTATCTTAATATATCATCCAGTAATACCTGTATCAGATCCATTGTTTCTGATTGAACTGCATGTTCAGCTGAACTACATCTTTAGCTGTTGTGCCCTTGTGCCTTCTTATTTCACTTCACTGTCACTAGGCATTTTAAAGCATAGATTTTGAAGTGCTTTTTTTCAATTGAAACCTCTGCTTTTACTGATTAAAACAAGAATTTGCTTTTTATAATACAAATTTTAAAACTCGCAGTTGCCAGGGCTTCCTTAGACAGCAGTGCAGTGTTAGGGTTTAGATTTTCTGAGCAAGACATTGGACCGCGTTAAAGGTTTCCTGTCTTTTTCAAGTCCCAAGTTGCAGCCATAGACTGAACAGGGGGCTGCACATGGTCTAGTTTACTTAAATAGGTTTTTTTGAATCATTGTGCTGGTCTTTATGTAGAGCAGAATGTAGCCAGGAGTTTGCTACACGGTAGTGCAGTCTGCATACTAAATGGTTAGAAGCACACTTCCCTGTCACACATGTTCAAAAACTCCCTGTTTGTAGAAAACTATATTATTATGTTTATGAATTATAATTATTAGTTATTATGAAAACTACTATTACAGCATAGAGTTAAGGATGAAGTTTGAGATATAAGATAGTCTCTTCTGGCTAATTCTCATGTAATAATTACTTCCAGGCTCACATTCTGCTTCCTGCGGGGAGGCAGCTTTATTTTAAAAAATATTTCTTGTGCGAGACATTTTTTCATAGTGTATTCTGTGCTAATTTAAATTTGGACTGAATACCTATAAATGAAAGCCAGCACCTGATTTGTTGACTGTAATAATTCAAAAAGGTTTTTTTTTCACACACATCTGCTTAAAAAAAATTGTTAGAACACAAAAGTTGTGCTGTTCCATGCTACCAAAACCATGAAAATTGAGAGTTTTGCTATTTATTTTGGGTTAGCATGTCTCATGAAATAAAATTTTAACTCACTGCCCCTTCCATTATGTTTCCACTACTCACTTTGTGTTAGCTGTCACACTGCTCCATCACCTATGAGCTGTTTTATCTTGCTAGAATGACACAAAATAGATCCAGGGGTAAAAATAGCACATTTTCTGCTATTTCGGTGGCTTAAATCAGCTAACAGTAGAGTCCAACTGCAGCCAGAGTTAGTGCAAAAAGATGAAGGTTAGTGGGAGGTGGGAAGGAGAAGCAGGGGCTTTCAGCAGCAGCAAGCTGTCAGGTGGGGCCAGCTGCCCATGTCACTGCAACAGTAGTTATTGTCAGGAACCCCAAATTCTGTAAAGCGTGGTCAGACACTACATCTGGCTGCGGCATTGCCAAGCTGCAGTCCTGATGCCTCGTTTATCATTTGACTCTCAGCTTTGATGTCCTTAAAAACTTTGTTTTTAATAGATTGTGTTTTTATTACTTAATCCTTGCTGTGTGGGACTATCAGGGAGAAAGAGGGATGAAATCCAGCTGGCCTGGTGTCAAAAATTGTTTTATTTTGCCGTGTAATGCTATACTGCTTACTCTGCGAGTGTCTCATTGTGTCATCCAAACGCCTCTTGGAGCGTCAGCCAGTGCACTGCAGGCTGCTACAGCAGCTAGCAGCACTGCGGGAGCAAGGGTCTCCTTTTCTGGCTCACACCCCCCCAAGCACTGCTGTGACTCCACTGCTTGGTTCACACATTCAGATATTTTGCTCCAGTGTTGAAATGCTGGAATTACCTGTTTATTTATTATGTGAAAACGGAAATGATTGTGCTAAGAGAGAGCTTTCTTTGGAGGCGTATGTGTGTGCACAGACAGGTATTTTTAGAGTGAGAGATCATGATAGAATACAGTAACTTGTTTTGCCGGGTGGTCTTTCTTCTGGTTTAGTGTTATTTTCGCTTTGATATTTAAGGACTGAAGAAAGAATTTGGAAACAGTTTATAAGACAAGGTCAGAAAAGCTTGTTATGCATGTAGCAAAGATGCCAGTGGATTTTGGTTAGTGTTGGACTGCAAGTAAATGTAATCTACTCTAAGATTTTTTCCCATATCATGAAATAAATTAATTATGTTATCCTTAACACACAGAGGAAAAAAAATCCATCAATACTGAAGCATGCGATTGCACTGAATAAAAAGCCAAATGAAGTAGAGATACATTTTGTATTTATTCAAATCTATATTTAGCTTAAGTATTCACTGTTTTATGAGTTTATTATAGGGGATTTCTGCTGAGCTTGTCACCATTTTCCTTTAATTTCAGTGTAGATTCTGGACATGCAATGCACCGCATAAAACTGTTAACAGATTTTATAAATGTTTCAAGTTTAGTGCCCACTGTAAATTAATTTTACAGGTTCTTCAATTGCTCTGTTTTTGGTTTCATTAGCTTTTGCAATTAGGTTATATCTAGATGAAGGGAGAAACTGATAGTTCATACTCTCTTATCAGCAATATATGTGCTATAAAAAGTTGTTGAATGGATCTATGGAACATGAGCTCGTGAGTTAACAATTTCAAAGTACTCTCAATACATCTGTATCAAATGAAAACTAAGACAAATGCGGAAATGGATGAAAGGAGATCAGTAAAAGCATTTTTTTCAAAGTTGTCTTGCTTAATATGGTTAAGTATCTTAAAAATTTTGCTTTATTGGGCATAGAGATAGACGTAAAGTTATGTCTGTATAGGCTTAGCTGTTGCCATATAAGTGAAGAATCCTGTAAAGTAAGTTTAATAACAGCAAAATTGTAAATAAAAGGGAGTGGTTTTTAAAAGTTAGTGGAAAAACTGTTATTGATTTTATACCATAAAATCTTTATTACTCACAGCAATTAAATAGAACTGTCTGGGCAAAAATGGATTTATGGATAAATTCTTTTGGACCAAGTGGTGCACTCATATACTCACGCTCTGGAATAGCCCTGTACATATTATTCCCATAGTTTATTTGGAATTCTTGCTTTCCCATTACCCTAATGGTCTTAATTAGTGCTTTTTTTCTCTGCATCAACACAGCACTAACTTAATCTTAAATTCAGAGTTAACAAATTATGCAATCAACTCTCAAATAGGGTTTCAGAAATAAGTAGTAAAATTAGAAAGTATACGAAGTATTACTTAGAAATACAAATGCGCTCCTTGCATGGCTATTAATCTTCTGATGGGTATGTGTGTCTGTGTTGTGTGAATGTAAACTATTTTTCAAGATCAAAAGCCAGTAAGTTTCTGTAATATGCTGTGGAGCCTGGAGGCAAACTGAGTCCCACGTGATGTAGCAGTTGCTAGGGTAACTAGCTTTGTTTGTGAATGCTGAGTATAAGAATTTCTCTTTGTCAAGCCAGAGGGTTTTTTCTTTCTTTCTTCCTTTCTTTCTTCTCTTTTTTTCTTGCTGAACAAAGAGATGATAAGCAGCACTCCATTTCCACCCCGTTTTTTGTGGTGATGCATGATTGGTGTTTGACCCCTACTTTAATAAATAGAAAGAGAGAGGCCTTCACAGGTGTGGCCTCATTTATATGCAAGTTATGTTGAATTTTAGAAGAGCATATCTGACTTTTCCATACTTTTCTGTGGCAGCAAATCTTACTCCTGCTGACAGCAGAAATGCTTTAAGCAGAATAAAATTAGCTGGAAAATGTTGAGCTCTGTCATCTTGCTTCTTATTATAATTCACAGTGTGTTTTCATAGGAATCCAAAGCAAAAAAGAACAGCATTTGCAAAAAGAGAATAAAACATAACCATTTCATAGATTTTTACACTAGCAGCTATGGAAAGAATATAGTATTTCACCTTTCCAAAGCAGAAAAATAAGAGAAGACTACAATCAATGCAATGAGTTTGCTTTTAATTTCTTTCTTCTATTTGACATCTGGTTACTCTTAATTTTAAAGCATATTTGCAAAAGTCTTCTGCTTAGAAGTGGTACATCTGTTTCTGACCCTTTTCTTAAAAATTGTGCTCACTGAGGACAATTTTTCGCCAAAAACCAACAAAATATTTTTTACTGTGAAACTGGTAGAAATGTGCTATTTGATATGATTTTATTGCCAAACCAGCATTTTTTTTTTTATTTGATGAAAATAAATTTGGAGGGAACTTAAAAAAGCCTACTATTTTCAGTGCAGCCTTAGCAACCAACCTACTTGGTTTCAGAGGATATTGCAATTTGTTCTACTTCCGTGAAAATTAAATGTCACAACAGTTTCTTTAATTAGTGAAATAATTGCTTTGCTTTCAGTCATTTTTCCCATATCCTATGAAAAACAAAGCTCTTTGAAACTAAGCACCAGAATTTTAAATATGAGTATGTGAATTTAGCCATTACTCTTGAATGTGAATGATCTTTTATTAAAGATATGAATACCTGCTGCTCCTACTGAAGCCAGCAGGTTCAAATACAAAGCATGGGTGCAAATTAGGTGATTTTAGGCATTCATGTCTGAAAACTGTAACTGACTTAAGCTGAAAAACTTTGCTTCTTTCAGAGTAGAGTTGGAGTCCCAAGTCCTCCTTATGTTTTGGAACCATACAGATGACCCCAAACCCACTCACTGGAGGTATTCTTTCTCTTGCTTTTAGGCATGGTAGTTGATGTTTATAAAATACAGGGCATGCTTCTGAAGAGAAATTAAAGACAAGAAAAAATTACTTGAAAGATCTGAACCAAAGTGGTAATTGCCTTTAGCCATTCTCCAAATTGTTTGTGAGCTCAGCCTGAATTTACCAAAGAGTTTTGAATGAAAACATTGCTGAAAGCGATCTCTTACAAAAATGAAGGAAGAAGTGCTCCATTTTCACCCACTAACAAGTTCCTTAAGAGCGACAGGGTTTGCATGCACAGGTCATCTTGCAGGATAAGAGCCTGAATTTTAAACTCTTCACGGTGGAACTTGATCCTCAGTGCTATATTTAAGTGACACTGGTAATTCTATAAAATAAATAAATTGAAGAACTAGTGTTGTACTTAATGTAGCACGCAGCAGAGCTGAAGCTAAATTAATGTAAAAAAAGCACCTTAGCGTTTCTGTATAGGAGAGTTTATGAGAAGACATAGAGTTACGGTAACATTTCCTATTTTAGATTGTGTGTTCAGTTGTTCCAGGAATTTTTTAAAGTAATTTGATGTTAAGAGCAAGTAATGCCTGGAGATAGCTACAAAAATGTAGGCCAAAGCAGGCATGATTTCTATTAATTGGAATTTTGTTGGATAATTTCCTTGCTTTGATGGTATGAAACTTGTCTCTCTGTTAGATGCTATCATCCCTCCCTGTTGTTTACAATAATACAGGCCAAAACATACCTTGTTGTGAAAGTTCCTTTTGCTTTGTCAAGCTACTGAACAGCTTTGTTAGGCTTATTAAGGCACAAAAAACTATCTGTTGCTCTTAAGTGATATTTCTGTGTGCATCCTAAATCAGTGAGAAGCAGCTGAGATGATTTTTAAAATGATACTTAAAGAGATTAGGGGTCAGCACAACAGATAAAGAGGCTCACAATGAAGAAAGGTAATCATAAGTTTTATTTGGTACTTCCCCAAAAATGTGGTCTGAGTGTGAATGTGACTGAATTTCTAGAGCTAACTAGCAATGATTTTGGGAGGCATCCTGCAGAGCTGCATTCGTTTTCTACCTGTGACCCTATCTCCTGTATAGTCTTGCAGAAATCATATCTGCAGGATATGATATATATCACATATCTGTGAAACAGGAGTGTGATGGAGAGGTTGCTATGATATCTACATCAAGTGTGTGGGGGCAACCTAACCATGCTATTCCAGTTCCGTGCTTGAAATAACAAGTCCTGCTAAGATAGCTGGTTAACGGCTAGGCTATTTTTATGGGCTGGAGTGAGATCACATGTAGTTAATAATTTATTGCAAATCTAGTCCATGCAAGGGTGGGCAGAGCCAATTCACTTCTCCTGTCATCTGCCAGCGTAGTTCATGGTTTTATTGCTCCTTTACTTTTTTGTTCTTTTTCACTTAAATTATAACCTCTATTTTGGTTAAAGGGCTTATCTCTTTTGACATGTTTGTACAGCACCTCTTCTGTTTCAGGCTTCTAGGTATTGTGACCCTTAGAGGTAATAATAGCAGTGAAAAAAAAAAAAAAAAATCAGCCCAGTGAATTTAATTTCATTTGTGCTTTTTTTTTCCCTGCAGTTTTCCTCTTTGATGGTGTAATTAGTTAATCAACTTTTCTAAATTAAGCTGGGGTGAGATTATGTGTTTGTTTTTTAGCTTAAGGTGTTATAAACTTGGCTTTACATTAAGTAATAAATGCCCTGCCCTGTTATCTGCATGAAAACTTTTGACATTCTTTCTATGTCAGAACTATAGCATTCCCATTTTTGATGGTGAGGGTACTTCTAAGGACAGGATGAAATCTCCCTGGCATAGAAAAAGGGAACCGTGCCTCATGGATTGAGGAAAATTGTCTCTTCCTTAGAATTTCTAGCAGAACTGAACTCAGAATGAAAATTGAAGAATTTATTCCTTTTCTTTCTTGGGTGAAAATAAGCTTTCTGTCTGGAGGGCAGAGAACAGGAAGCAGCTCAGAAAAGGGTGTAATTGTTGTTTTATTTTATAACTATTTGATATTATTTAAACCATATATTTTCTGGGTACCTGATGGTATTGCTATGGGTGGTGAGTAAGAAGGAAAAATCTTGATAATTCAAAGGGACAGTTGTTTTGGCATCTTATCTAGTTTGCTTTACACAAGACCCAGTTTTCCTTATAAAATGTTTGCTTTTTTTGAGGGAAAAAAATGAATACACCTTCTGTAAGAGAGTTTAGTCAGAACTTGTTTGTTTCAGCAAGGCCACTTTCTTAAAAGTTGATCTGTATTATTTGTTTTATACTTATTTGGCTAAAATCATAGGATCCATTCTCATGTAGTGCTGGTTCTAGGTTTTTCCAGAGGCATCCTGTCTTCCACCTTCATGACATTCTTTCATGAATTATTAGTACCAATATAGAAAGATTATTTTTTATTCTTGAACTCTATAGTAGATTTTTTTCGGAAGATGAAGTGCAGAATAAATACAGACAGAAGGTGTGCAATGGTGAAATCAGATTGAAAGAAATGATACCACTTGAGGGGAGGAGGAAAAAGAACTCTGAAATTTTATTGGTTTAATGGTAGTAGCAATCCTTTTTAATAGGATTTAGAGATCTTTATAAGAAATCTCCTTTCTCCTAGAAAGTGAACTTTATTTTTTCATAGTAAACTCTTACTGTTTTTTCTGTACTAGGATTATCTAATTGGGCAAATGTTAACTGATTTAGGCAGGATAGCACTTTACAAAAGAAATGAGGTGGCATTAAGTATGGTAAGGTATACCATTCCATATCTGCACTCATTGAATGAAAGGGATTTTGGTTTCTGCATTTGTGCTCTAAAAAGCCAACATTTAAATGGCAGAATAAAATGCAATAGTGGGAATCTATTTTTAAAAACAGCTCAGTCAAAAATGGCTTTTGTAGTGATATTTAGCTTTATTAACAATCCACGTCAGCTCTCTGTGGAATGACTCTCATGTGGTTCATGCTTCAAAAGAAAAAGGAACTATACATCAAAATTGTATAAACAAATGTATGACTATTATCAGAAAAATATAATTATTTCTCAACTTAATCAAGTTTGGTTAAAACAATGTTGTACAATCATGAAACTAAAACAATCTCTGTCTTGGATGTAGCATGCATCCAAGTTTCATACATAGGGCAATGAAGAATTACTAGAATTCTAAGAAAAAAAATTGTTGAATTGTTGAACTGTTAATTTACGAAGAAAGATTATAGAGGCAAGGTATGTTTAGCTTAGCTTATGAATGGCTGGAGAGGAACAGTATAATCCTGATGCATTACTACTGCTCCAAAGTGCTATGGTATATAAACAATACTGTATAACAAATACCTGGTACCAAGTTGTTGCAAATGTTAAAGAACAGCATGTAATGGTACAAGAGCCTGTGACTTAAGAAATCAGGGGATTGTAATGCCAACTAAAACAAATATAATGGCAATGAATATTATGTTTTTCTTTTGGCACTTTAATATAATGAAATAAACTGATACAAGTTGTCATTTGCCTCATCAAAATAAACACCGTGATTTTATAAGGATGTTAACTAGAAATGAGTCTGTAAGGTAGATAAGTTATTTAACATGATCTGTGCATTAGCATAAAGTATATGCTAAGTATTATTGTGGGTTGATTAGTAAGAGGAGAAAACTGAAATAAAGCAAGGGGAAAAGAAGTGATACAGTGATACATATTAATTTTTAATAATCAAATATGAGTTTTCTGTGGCTGGCCTGTCTTTTCACACATATAGCTAATTAATTTCAAGATCGCTAAGAAGCACATTTAAAAAGAACTGGATTAAACAGAGGCTATAAAACATCAAAGTTTCTGTCCTTGGATGTTTATTTTTGTCTGTGTTTGGGACCAGAAGCTGAAATGTATTTTTACAGAGTAGAAGTTTTCAGGCCCTCTCAGATGAAATGAGTTCAAATACTCCAGTCTGACACTCTCTGTCTTCACTTCCAGAGTCTAAACACGCTCTCTGGAGGTGTTGCACAGTGTGAAACTGTACTGGTGTTGATTTAGTTGCATGATTTCTGTGCGTGTGCACACAGCTGAGCAGCTCGGTGCCCCATGGCATTGTAGCTGCATGGTAATGCAGCTGAAGGCAGTTTAAGTTGATTACATGTTACAGTAGTGTTTTGTGCCTGTGTTACCCCAGCATGAAACTCATGACCTAATGTAGTTATTTCTCTCTCTTCTTTAACCGTTTCTATCAGTTAAGTATGAGACAGTTTAAAATCGCATTGCTTGTGACTTGACAATATCTACAATACAGTGAAAATTCAGTTAGGTCTTGGGAACAAGAAAATGTGGAGGGATTGCTAGATGGACTACTGGTCACCAGCTGAAATGTTTTTCCTGGGAACTGGGGGTTGAATATGGCATACTTAGTGAAGGCTGGAGAATTCCTGATACGAATGTTTTTCTATTCTCAAAACTATGGAGGGATGGGGAACCCAGACGCTGTGGCATGGCTGGGCAGTAGGAAGTTGACTCTCCAATTCAGATATCAGAGGAGGATCCTCAACTTTCTCTTCCACCCGTTCAATCTAGAAATCAGGAGCATTAAGGAAACATACAAGTAAGATCAAGCTTGTTTTGATTGAATAGGTGTGAAGAAAATTTGTTTCCCTAGAAGGCCCTAAAGTATTTTGGCCTGGATATCAGAAATGAGAATTTTTGTTTTCAACAGCTTCCTAATAATAGTTTCTCATGTCAGTTGTGGCACTTCTTTTTTGATCTCTTTTTTGATGAACAGAAGATACATGCATGAACAGAATTAAAATCCTCGGTATGGTAAAAATCAAGTGAGTTAAAATAAAAATAGCCAAAAGGGATGATTTAATCTTGTAATAGATGTCACTCTTTCTCCCACAACACACTGAGTTTTTAGGTTATTTCCCTGATCAATTATTGCTTAAGACTGCTGTGTAATTATTCACTCACAGTGTTATAGTGCCTTTACAGGTACGTTGCATAAAATGGTATACTCAAGTTTACTCCTTCTCTCGCAACTAATCATCTGTAAGATCACAATTAATTTGGCTGCTTCAATTTAGCATTTCTTCCCGCTAAAATATCACCATTATTTTTAGGCCAATTATGTCTCCAAAGATGTAATTACTAGACTTCTCTGTATAATTATAACTTGTGTTTCCTGTTAAATTGTTAATAATTGCATCTTCCCTGGATAATAAACACCTCAGGATTGAGCCTGAAAGTTGATTTTTTTTTTCATCAGGATGTAGTTGTTCCTGATAACCAGGAAAAAGGTCACATTGAAAAATTTGTTTACTCCAGGCCACTGTCATAAAAAGGAAGCACCTTATTATTATTCAATTACGATCTTTGAATTAGTTCCCCTACTAGCTGAGAATATCTGCTAATGCATAAGATATCAGCTGCCATGTTCTGCTTTGTGGTCAAGGGCTGAGGACCTACAATGCAGTCAGTCTAATGTCTTTTGGCAGTTTATGTGTATGATGTCATGTGGCAGCAGACTGGATGACCCTGTCGATTTTGGAAGGAATCAGGAAACAGAACTGGGGTGACACGCTGTGTCTGATCGGCCCACCTTCTTCCCATTCCGGTTGTCCACTGTGGTCCAGAAGAGTGTGGACGCCATGCTGAAATGTTGGCACCGCAAAAGGTTTTGTTGATTTCGCCCAAGTAGAAAGATAAGGGTATAAAATAGGAAGCGGGAAATTGGTCACAGGGAAGGAAGCGGGTTGTCCCATGCCCAGGGAGTCCTCGCTCAGGCGGGAGACAAACCGGTGGTGACAGCAAGAGGGGAGGCGTGGGAGAAAATGGTATCTTTGCATGGGACCAAATATGTAATGCAAGCACATAGAGAACTTATATGTGAACATTTAGAATCAGAGGGACAAATACAGTCCTGGCAGCAGGAGAAAAAGTGAGCAGGGCAGGAGTAAGTAACGCTTAAAAGAAAGAGGATGCATATAGAGCCCATGGCATGGGAGTGAACATCAAGTGTGGGGACAATGGTTTTTGAAAGTGGGACAACAGAGCACTTTGAGCCCCAACTTTGAACTCTTGCAGGGAGCTCATTGTATGGGAATTGCAGGAGATTTCCAAAAACAGGAGGAAGTGTCTGGAGGATTCATAGGGGATCTGGAAGAGAGGAGGAAAAGGTGGTCCTCGTGTTAGATGGACTACTGGTCACCATGAAATGTTTTTTTCCTGGGAACTGAGGGTTGAATATGGCATACTTAGTGAAGGCTGGAGAATTCCTGATACAAATGTGCAAAGGCCTCCTGGAGATGTGCAGTGAACTCGAGGGCACAGAGCGCTCAGGTCCCTTGTTCACATCAGCGCTGGAGAAGTGGGGCATGCAGGTGTGGGGCTGCAGGCAGAACCACAGCAAGATAAATAATAATGAATGCCATGTGTATAGTTAGGGTAAGACATGCAGTGGCTTTAGGTGGAAAGCCAGGAGCTGCTTAAAATCATGTCTTCAGAAAGTTTAGATGTTTGTTTCAAAAAATCTTGAACATTTGTTATGATTTGGGGTAAGGTGTTAAACTAACGTGAAGCTTTTTGCTAGGCACTCTTTTATGCCTGTAAAAGTTTAGGTGGGGATTACCTGCTTCCATTAGGATCCCCAGAACAGAGGTTTTCCTCTCTGGTTTAAATCAAGCCCAGAGGAGCAGTTAATGTGATGAAGAGTTGAAATATAATCTTAAGGGCATGTTCTCAGATTTTAATAAACAGAAAGTTGAGTGTGAGATTCATAGAGTACTGAATACTCTGGATAGAAATCACTTCCTGTAACATCCAAGTAGAGGGCTGTTCTTTATTTTTCTTTACCATTCACAGACTAGACCAAAAAAAATCTTGATTGAATTAAATGTTAACCTCAGATAATTTTGCTTAAAATTTTTAAATAACATTTGAATGTTTTATAAATTAAATACTGAGCTTTCAAACTGAAAAATGAAAATGTAAGGACTTCTTTTTCCTTTTTTTAATGTCACTTTTGAATCAAAACAATTGAAATCCAAATGAATTTTCAGAGTATTTTTTACACTCAAATCCACATATTTTGGAAATCAGAAGTTTGGTTGAAAAATCTTTTTTCAGGTCAACTGAAAAAAATCCTATACAATAGGACTCTTTTCACTAATCTGTTAACAAACTGTTCTGTGATCATGCCGTATATCTTTCTGTGTTCAGATTATAATTTTTTCCTGTGTTCTTTCTGTTACATGTATTAAAAATAAATAAAAAAAATGGAAAGCCAAAATAGTCAACTGAATATGTTTGCTTTGGACTTAAATAAGTTTGTTCTTCCTGTTGATGCAGGTATGTACTCAAAATGCTTCAGCCAGGTTGAAATGACTGGGATATGTCTATATCAGGAGCCTAGAAGAGTGTGGAGCTCACAGAAGGTTGTATCCATCCTTTTATCACTCTTGGGCACACACAGCATGATTGAGGGCTAGGACTGTTGTCTTGTGCCCAGCATATGTTTCATCCTGAATGGATGTGAAATTTATTGTTGCGCTATCACCAAATGGAGATGTAGTGCCTTCCTGGCCTAATGATCTCGGTCGTCCCTGAGGTGATTTTTTATCACCCGTGTAGTCACCTACTCTAGAGCCTTAGGTCTGGAGCACACCAACATTAACATCAGTGGATGTAGATATGGCACACAAACAGACCTGTCCTGACTGCTGAGAGGCAAGAATTCAGGCACATAAATAGGAGTGCTTGTACTTATGATCTGAATTTTGTTCCCACTGAGCAGGTAATCTTATCAGAAAAAGATCTGAACTGTTAATATAAAATGCGTCATGGAAAGACCCAAGATAGATATAGAGGTTTAAATGGGGCTGGGAAAATAAAACTCTTTCACACGTTGTTAAGTCAACTCTTAAACTTACCTATTTGATGAATATGTAGGAGACCTGCACTAGTGGGGGCTGTATCTGTTTTGAGATAATATGGAGAAATGTCTGGCTAGTGTCTACATTACGTGTAAACGTGGTCACCATAAAAATAATATATTTCCAATTAAGAGGGTAAATGTAAAGGAATAAAGCTCTCAAAAGGTCAAAATACTTCAAAGCATCCCACCTGGGAAGAACTAGCATGATGATATAAACTGGGGCATAATTACCATGGTTTTCTATAACTTACATCCTTACAGGAGCATCTTATAAAACTGAACAAATACTACATTAATAAATAAAGCTACTGTTAATAACTTGCAAGAACAAAGACTTTTGCAATTGGTTACGTAGCAGAAAAAAATTGATTGTAAAGCATGCTAGGAAATTATTGGTTATAGAACCATTTGGAAGTGTATTTCCCTCCCTATATTGAAATACATATTTTTGGTTTCGTATTAAATTGGTTTAGATTAGGTTTTTAATTAGCATTGAGATAAGAGCATACATAAGAAATAAGTCATGCTGCTCATAGATTTCTCTGTCAGACTGATAAAATGCATTACATGTTGCGTATATTAACATGACTATTCATGAAAGTATCTCCTTGATGTAGAAGATTAACAGTATTGACAATGTGTCCTGGTTTCGGCAGGGATAGAGTTAATTTCCTTCCTAGTAGCTGGTACAGTGCTGTGTTTTGGATTTAGGATGAGAACAAAGTTGATAACACACGGATGTTTTAGTTGTTGCTAGGCAGTGCTTACACTAGTCAAGGCCTTTTCAGTTTCCCATGCTCTACCGACTGAGAAGGCTGGAGGTGCACAAGAAGCTGGGAGGGGGCACAGCCAAACTGGCCAAAGGGACATGACTGGCTGGGCATTGGTCGGCGGGTGGTGAGCAATTGCACTGTGCATCACTTGCTTTGTGTAGTATTGTTATTATAATCATATTATTATTATTATAATTTTATTTAAATTATTAAACTGTTTTTATCTCAACCCATGAGTTTTTCTCACTTGTGCTCTTCCAATTCTCTCCCCCATCCCACCGGGGGGCAGGGGGGGAGAGTGAGCAAGCATCTGCGTGGTGCTCAGTTGCCGACTGAGGTTAAACAATGACAATGACACAATGACAAAAGGAATGGGATATATGTAATTTTAAAATGGCATCTCTATATTTGTGGAGTATGTCTTGAAGTAGTTTTAAAATTATTTTTCAAATGATATTTGCCTTTATTTGACTTTCCACTGAAGTGTGATTTAATGAGCCATTGCCTGGCAGCTGATTTGTGCTTTTTATCTGAGATGTGCTACCTGGTTGTCAGCAGTCTGCTAATTGGTGCTGCTAATTAAATAGATTCTGTTAGGTGAAAGAGAGCGAAAGGTAAGGGAAGTGGATAGAAAGGCATTAGTCCTGCTATATTGTATTTGTGTATAAAGAAAAATTAAATACAGTTATAAAATTTTATCAGTGGGTCTGGAATGATAATCTTCCAGTGTTTATTGAATGGCCATGTATACCTATTCTGTATGTCATTTGTGATATTAAAACAATAATTTTGATGGCCAGTACCTCTGATAATTATAATAAGTATATGTTTTAAGTGTCAGGATTGTTGTTTTACTTTTACCTTTGGTAAAGAATAAAATGTTGAGCTTCACTTGGAGGCAGAAATCTTCTGTTCTCTTTTTCCAGTGTTACTGTATAAGGCACAGGTTTCCACTGTTGCAAAGCCATAGTACAGCTGACTTTAAGGCTATTGCATTTTTTTCTTTCTTAGAAAGTGTGTCACTCTTTCAGGTCATGCAGCAGAGTGACTTTTGGCAATTCCGTGCTTTGAAGAAAAAAAATCTAACCCTAACCCTACTGATACAGCCTATCAGTACTTAAAGGGGGCTTATAAAAAAGATGGGGAAAGACTTTTTAGCAGGGCCTGTTGCGACAGGACAAGGGGGAATGGCTTTAAACTAAAAGGGGGTAGATATAGACTAGATATAAGGAGGAAATTTTTTATGCTGAGGGTGGTGAAACACTGGAGCAGGTTGCCCAGAGAGGTGGTGGATGCCCCATCCCTGGAAACGTTCAAGATGAGGTTGGACGGGGCTCTAAGCAACCTGATCTAGTTGAAAATGTCCCTGCCCACAGCAGGGGGGTTGACCTAGATGATCTTTAGAGGTCCCTCCCAACCTAAACTATTCTATGGCAGCCTGTCAGTACTTCAAGGGGGCTTATAAAAAAGATGGGGAAAGACTTTTTAGCAGGGCCTGTTGCGACAGGACAAGGGGGAATGGCTTTAAACTAAAAGGGGGTAGATATAGACTAGATATAAGGAGGAAATTTTTTATGCTGAGGGTGGTGAAACACTGGAGCAGGTTGCCCAGAGAGGTGGTGGATGCCCCATCCCTGGAAACGTTCAAGATGAGGTTGGACGGGGCTCTAAGCAACCTGATCTAGTTGAAAATGTCCCTGCCCACAGCAGGGGGGTTGGACTAGATGATCTTTAGAGGTCCCTTCCAACCTAAACTATTCTATGATTCTATGATTCTATGATTCAGCTAGCCTGCAGGGATCTCAGTTTAGCTCTCAACAGTCCAGGGAGTTCTTTTCTTAAAGAAGTCTTCTTTTCTTTTCCTCTTGTTACATCTCTATCCACCTTCTTGATTTTTTTTTTTGTTGTTGTTGTTGCTATTAAGAGGAATGAGGATTCTGGATTAAACTATCATTCATCCCTATTGAACCCTTAGAATTAAAATGGGAATAGGGGAAGAGATATCTCTTCCCTGGGAGTTGATTTCTTCTCTTTCTCTGGACACTTTCCTTTTCTACTATGTTCCTTGCCATTTTAGAGTTCTTTATTTGCCTGTTACTCTTGCTGTTATTGTGGAGACACCTGCCATTAAATAATAAATTATTGTCCGTTTAGCTCTCACAGTTTTATACATTGTTTCACTGCCAGAATTTATCCTAAATCTAGTTGTAACAAACAGAGTTAACTACTGACATTTATAAGGATTTTTTCATTTCTGTAGCTGAGGACTTATTTCCAGGTATGGCCTCTCCT
Organism: Aptenodytes forsteri; assembly: GCF_000699145.1. Taxonomy (NCBI): domain Eukaryota; kingdom Metazoa; phylum Chordata; class Aves; order Sphenisciformes; family Spheniscidae; genus Aptenodytes; species Aptenodytes forsteri. The sequence continues at coordinate 7,111,602 of NW_008795885.1, read as the reverse complement.
AGAGAACTGAGTACAGCAGTTGTGATCTTTATTTTAAAATATTCTCCATAATATTTAAAAATGTATTGCTCAACACAGAGTGTTTCCTAAAATACTTGTAGTATTCTCCCTCTGTTTCAGAACACAGCATGAGATGCTTGGTTGCCAAGTTTAACACGAAATACATAAGTCTTCAGAGACAGATATAAGACACAAGAATTGGCACATGGCAAACATCCTGTGTTCTGAAAAGTGTGTTTCTAAAAGATGGATATTAAAATCACAAAAGATTTTGCTTAATTTTCCTATTACAGAATGTGTTCAGACCAGTGACATAAAGGACTTTGAAGAAAAACACTGTTCATGAGGAAAAATTCTCTGGGTGAAACTCTTACACTGGTACGCAGTCTTTGTATAAGTATGCTCTAGTACTCTATGTTGCCAAAGTAAAGGGGTAGAGGAATTGTCTTCATTTCTCTTTGTGGATTGCCAGGCATACCGTGACATCTGAAGTCTGTGCTTTGGCGACAGAAGACTCTGGGCTCCATTCCTCACTTGATGACCAGTACAGCCGAGCAGAAACTAGTTTAGTTTGTTACTAGGATGGGCCAGCAACTTGCACGATAATTTCTTTCTTCTCCACCTGTCTTCAAGAAAGGTAATGCTGCATTTCAAAACACCTTATTCTGGAGAGGCTAGTTCTTTGGGGTCAGGATTGTTCAGCCTGTCTTTTCACACATCATTCCACGAGCACCATCAACAGCAGCCATGAAGGAAAAGAACAACATTCGTGAAAAACTGATTTCACTTCACTTTGATCTCAGAAGAGCTAGCAATAGTGAAGGATTTAACAAAGGTCTATCTGGCTCTAATACACAACAGTAGCCTGCATGGAAAGGACACTTATGACCTGCCCAGTCTTCTGAATTGAGTATTTTCACAAAGTATTTGAGAATGAAATGTGAACACATTGTGAATGATCTATTTTAAATGCATTCCACAAATAATAGCTGCAAAGCCTAAAGATATATCTATACGAAACATTGATTTCCTTAGAACGTAATCCCTTCACCCCCGCATTTAATTCCTATCCATTCTGCTAGTGCTCATCAACTCTGCCTACAGATATTCAAGCAATTAATTAGATAGATTTCACACAAACATATGCTCTTGCACGTACCAGGATTTTTCCTCCTTTAATCATAACAATAAACAGAAAAAGAAGGACAAAATAGAAGTTCTGCAGAGAGGAGTGGAAGGCTTTATCTGACCTACAATACATAACTCTGGTCTCAAAGTACATGACAGGTAGGTAAGTGTCAGGTGCTACTAGGTACAGAATTGTGGTCTTCATAACTGAAGTATTTTCTCTGTTGGTCAAAAATGGAAGGAAGATTTACCATTGGATTTAACATCTTGTTCCACCTTCAGAGTCTTGGCTTCAATTCTGCGGCTTATTGTCTGCACAGGCAGCTGATACCCACCTAGTGCAGTAAGACTTGGCAATGTTTGTGAGAAACTCACATTGAATTTTAATATCTCTGATCCCTCAGTCATGAATGAGGCAGCATTTGAATGAATTTGTTAACGACATTTTTACTGGTGTCTCTTCATACAGAGCAACACTTCACAGTTGCAAGTGTTCTGATGAACAGGTTATACTGACTAACAGTAGCATATCTCAGTCACTATTCAGAATTCATACCTACAAGGACAAGCACTGTATTTTGAGAACAGGCAGTTTAGCTTTGGTCAGGATCTATGTTTAGTTCATTATCAGTTTCCTATATTCCCTAAGAATAAGTAAAACTTTGGGTATATGATAACTAAGCTTTTCATGAGACATATTTATACTCCAGCAAGGGTTGCTAACATTTATGGTTCTTTTTCATGATTTTGTGTATATATTCAATAGATATATAAATATACTATAGGCATATATGTTCTCTATGTTAACTGCAGTAAATTCAGTAAGTTCAGCTTTTTGGAAAACAAATACATTACGCCAAGATTGAAAATAACACATAATAATAAAAGGTTTATTTTTAATAAAAGGTAGGCAGAAATGGTGACCTACTTTAGCTTGTTACAATAGCACAGTGAGAAAATCTACTGAAATTTATAGCTCTGCTTTTTAGAGAGACCAAGTGCCTGTAGGTCCTGTTGATTCCTGCTGGGGTGGATATTCAGCACTCCTGAAAACCTGGCTCTAAGTGTCTGCCACAGATATCTTTAAAATATCCATTGCTTGTTTGGCAAGAACGTGAATATGAGAAAAGTATTGGCCATCAGCTCAGTAGATCCCAGAAAAAACCCCAATCTGTTATGTATTGTCCTCATGTGATTCTGCAGGAACAGTTAATGAACAAACGCTACTCCTTCCAGAACTCTGCTGTTATCATTGATGACGTTGTTCCACAAATGTGTTTTGGTGTGATAAGGAGCTATGTAAATTGAAGATCTTTTTTGAAACAAGAGGTGTTTAGTTTCTCCCAGTCTCAATTTGTTTCCTTCCATGCTGCTTGCCTCACCCATTTGAAAAACAAATCAACATGAAAATAATTAAGATAAACATTTAAATGATGTATGCATTGGAAGGAAGGAAAAGTTGGAAAGGAAATACTGTCTGAAACTTTTAATCAGAATATATTAAAATGATGTCTATGTATTGACACAATATATTGTGTCTGATTTGAAGACCATTAAAATCTATCACATATTTCTGGGTCATGTATACAAGGTATACTGCCTTGAACTAGATTATGTTATCCCTTGCTTCAGTGGAAAGGAGATTTTGGATTTCCTATTAGAAGAATATTGACAGGGGAAAACCTCTAGTCTCTCATATCCCTACTAATGGCTCTAAATCCAAATCTGAGGTGAGACACTTCAGCTAAGCTTGTTGTAACTCATTAAATTTGCAGGGAAGGAGGGTGACCTTTGAAAAAGGCATGGAAAACAGAGATGATTTCAACACACTGTAGAAGAGGCTCGTTGCCTTGCGTGTTTGGGCTTTAATTACAGAGATTTTTTTCAATGTTCCCCATCATTCTCTTCTGTGGCTGCCAGACCTGTAAGTGAAATCTGTAGTCAAGCTTTCCGCCGGAAAGTGTCCAGGGACAGCATAGCCCTATAGTACAAGGTCAGCTATATGGATCATGAAGCTCAAGAAACTTTTTCAAGTAGCTAGGGAATGCTGTCCGCATTTTGAATTGTACACGAATGATAGGTGGTTTTGGCCTAGTTTTACTTTCACCTTCTCCTGCCTCTGACATTACCCCTGCAGGACACCATTAAAGTCTCTGTGCTTTGACATTGGGATTTTAATGCTGATTTCTTTTGAAAAAGGTTGACTAAGGAGCGTTCCCCAATTGCAGTCTGTTTTTTCTGCTTACAAGATGGAAAGTGAAATGCTGCCTATCACTAGAGCACATAGCATGGCTTTCTTGTTGAATTTCACTAGCTTGGTTTTGGCTCTAAGATGAAGCTCAGATCTACTGTTTTCTGCCACCTTTAAGAATAGGTATCTGCGTAGGTAGATACCTATATAGGTATATAGGTATAGGAATAGGTACAGCAACTACTTTAGCTCTTTGGTGAAATGCATTTAGTATAAAATTCTAAAGGGGGCAAGAAAAGATTTCTGGTGACATGACAGATGTAGAAACCCTTTAACATTTCACACTCCTTTCTGTTTACTTGTTAAGGATTAATCTTGTGTTTCACCCTCAAGGAGAGATGCATAACAGAAACACACAACACAAACTCTTTGTTTTGAGAGAGATTGCAAGGGAATGAGGTAGCACCAGAGGTAATCTGTAGATCTGAGGTGTCACAGTTAAGTGTTTCCTGATGATTGCTACTAGCAATGAAAGTAAAAAAAATGAAGTCTGAGTGTTCACAGACATGATTTAAAGATATGAATGACTGGGAATAATGCTGCTCTGTAGAGCAGGTCATAGGCTTTTACCATGCTTGTTGACAACGGCTTGCTGCAACAAACAGTTCGTTCTGCATTATGTAGCCTGCTGTCATCTTCATGTATTCACACTGACACTCCAAGGTCATCTAGAATCTGAAATAAGAATTCAAACATCTATTCTGTGAGACACTATTTAAGTGAACTAACCTATTTAAGTTAAATAGGTTATAGTTTTAATGGCTATCTTTCCAGAGTTTCTGTACAGAGGAAGGTTTGAGGAGACTTTCTAGGTTACCAGTTTCTTCAGGTTTTAGTGGTATCAACCGTTACACAGAGATGACAGTGTGTCTCAAGCAAGGAGAATCTGTCAGAACAGAATGTTCCCCTCCCCCATCACTGCCTGAAACATTTAAAGATATCGTTGTTATGCATGTAATAATTACAATATGTTATTTGCTTGCTTTGCATGCCTGTCAGCCTTGCTCCCTCAACCACATGAAGCAGCAGTTTTGCTAAAGGACTTAGTTCTGCAGCTTGGCCTACCCCACCACCTTATTGGATGTCTTCACTGGCACCGTACTTCATTTCTACCATGAAGAAAGTCTTCATTTTCTTTTGTTTTGCTTCTCTTCCCTGGTCTGTTTCTGCTCCTGATGCTTCTTCCATTTTTCTGCCCATCTTTGTTTCCTTTTAGTCTCTGGCTGGTACTTCCTCTTATGCAGTCCTTTTGCCCTGGATAGGTCCCTGTATCTCCCACGTGTCCTAATCATCACCAAAACCCTTAAAATTAATTTCTTCCAAGAAGCTGTTCTGGTCTATTTGCCTCACCTGTAGTGTCACTTCCTTGGTTTGTTTGGGTGTCTGTCCTCTCCATTTTCTATTTGATCTTTGTCGTATGCTCAGGCAATGTGTGGCACAGAAAACAGATTAATCTGGGTTTGTAAATCTTATGCATGTTACTGAAGGCTGTAGCAGTGTCACAGTGCCTTTTCTGCCCTTGATCCACCAAGGATACAAAGCTATTATAGCTCCAGTCAATATTTCATGCTTTTAATTCTGACAGTTCAGTCAGCTGGCCAATGCAGCAGCTGCCACACACATATTTACAGCACTCCTTTCATTGTCACCAGTGGCTATTTGATTAAAAAGAGATCAGGGAGGAATGCATTGGTCTAAGCCTGTCTCTAATGAAGTTGTAACATAAAGTCCACTAACGATTGCTTCCTCCTCACACTTTCTTGCTTGGTCTTTCAGCACACGGGCCAGAGCAATCTGTTGTTCCCATACTGGGACACCAAGGGTGGAGGTGGTGGAGGTGCTGCTGGGGCCAGAAGGCTGAAAACTTGAAGCTGACTTGCTGAGAGACTTCTTACTGCATCTGTAAGATACCTTTGCTTCTTTGCATACCCCCAGCAAATCCTTTGTACTCCTTAAAGCTGACATACCATTGTTTGCCTTAATGGTGATAAAGCCTATGTTTAGATTTCACTCTCAAAGCTGTATGTGAGGTTCTATGTACACAGTACGTGTTCAGGCAGTATATAATCCCTTTGAGACTGCCACCTTAGAACTGTTCGATTTGTGGAAATCATCATGCTTTTTGTTTTTAGCATGTAGCTGAGTTTAGCTGCTTTTGCTGTATGAAGTTATTTGTTCCTGTCCTACAGTCTGAATGCATTTATGTTACTAACGCATAAGCATTTTCATGAACCGCTTGCTCTCTGGCATACATTGTATGTGCCCCACATTTGACTTGAAAGCTTTTTTACCTCTGAAGTGAATCCTTTTCCTGCATGCTTAAGAGAAAAATGTTAAATTACTGGTGGTTAGAACCTCCGGAAAAAAATCCTGTGGCGATGTTCATGAGTGCTTTTATTTGTATAGGAATAAAATATTTTAAGGTATGATTTAGTGCTTAATGCTTTCTAATTTTCCCTTGCAGGAGAAAGAGTAAGTAATAGGAAGAAAAGTCATGTGGAGGGGAAAGAACCAGCAAAAGTAGTGGGTCTCTTTACATAGTTAAAACAAAAAACTATCCCAGATGCTAGTGCAGAAAAAAAGTGTGATTTTGGTGAATATCATGGGTTCAGATACTGTATGACCACTATTGTGAATAGTGACCCCGAGAAAAAGCCCCCTGGAGGCATGGGCTTTTAGTAAGGTTGTTTCACAGCTGATAAGTAAGATCACACTGTGTGCTCTCACTCTCAATTTGTTTAGCATGGAAGATTTTTGAAAGCTTTCAAATCTTAAATAAATGCTTAAATTATTATAAATTCTGTTGGTCATGAATAGCAACAATAAATCAGCTTAGGAAAGAAATTACTCCTCCCGTCAGCCTGCAAGTGCAGTTTGAGAGCCCCTTTAGTGTTTTAGGGCACCTTTTACATTTGGTGAGGTGAGCACTAGCATGTATAAAAAGTTGCAGCATCTCCTTCTTGATGTGAAATGTTTTAAAATTTCTTTTCCTCTGATCTTCATTAATTGCACTACGTTACTTGTCATCGCTTCAGTGACCAACCCCAATACTCTCCTTACTTTACATTGCAATCTCACCTCCTACAGTGTGAAAGCTTTATTTTTCATTGCAGTGCCATTTACAAGATGTTAAGGGCAAGCAGCTGCACACTGTGGATATGTATGGATATTTCTTCTGAGCCTTTGTTCTTCCACTGATACAGCAATTAGACTGAAGCTGCAAAGGGGCAGGAGAAGAAAAGCTCTCCCTCTGCGATTCCCTCTATCAAGCTGCACATCTCTGAACTGAAATTTCCGAGTTCACTGCTTTTGTAAGAGTGCTAGTTTGGCACTCTAAGCAAACAAATGAGCAAATAAACTGAAACCAAACAAATGCACGTTTTCAATTAGGAGAGGTCTGGTGTCCTATTATTATACATTTTTATCCTCTCAGCAGCTAGTACGGAGATCTTCAAACTGTTCCCTTGGGGGTTTCTTGGTAAGGAGTTTCCACTCTGTCGAAAGGCTCTTTCTGGGCAGCTATCTCCAGAGAAAAGCATGTCTAAGCTACTAGACAGTAAACAACAGCTCAGTCCCACAGGGTCTAGGGTGACCTGAATAAGGTTCAAACTAAAGGTAATGACAGCAGTACATTCCTTCCAGAACATCTATGCACATGTGCATGTATAATGTTGACTGTGAATATTTTAAATAGCCTTGGTCAAACCTCAAGCAAAACGACTTACAAGACACTGTGAAATAACGGATGTTTTGGTAACAGTTTACTTTTATCTGCACAAATAAGTAAGTATGGTTGCAAATGTGTCAGGGTGTGTCCTTGTCAGTCCTTCCAAGATTTTATACCATTTACTGTTTTCACATGTTCTCTCTTTGTATGTAGACACTCCATAATGTTGTCACGATGAATGTGATGACATAGCTTTGTATATCCAGGATTAAAATCTACATGTATTTACGCTTACTTCCTGTTGGTCTTCAACTCTCCTTCCTCCTGTGAGCTGAATAATGGGAGAGTTTTGCCTATACTGCATTAACATCTACAGCTCAAGCAACTGTCCCTCTTGTTTTTCCCACTGGCCTTATACTAATGTGCCTTGATTGCTGAACAATTTGTTTTTACTAACAAGTTTTCTTTTTACTGTCTATCAGTTGTCACTGCAACGCTCCATAATAGGTTTACTAACTAACTGTGCTGTGTTCAATTTTCCTTACAAAAGAATCCCATTTTTTTGATTTCTAGATGCAGCATCTCAAACCTGTTTTAAAGGAGACCACCTTTCTTGCTGTTAACAGGAAACATGTTTTGCGTCTGTTTATAGTGGGCTATAATCCACTGCACAGGGAAAATACGTTTTGCAAACTTTCATTTTATATCAAGAAGGGCTTGGAGGCCCTAGACCTTTGAGCCTCAGCTCAGCCTTGCACCAGCAGACTTGGTGAAAAGCCTGCACGCACAACACGCCGCTATTGAGATATACCTGCACGAGCTTGTCACCTAGTAGCCCAACCACACCACTGCACTAACCTGGCTACGGTGCTCTGGGTATCCAAGCTAGCTTCTCTGGAGCAGCCTTGGGGGTCAGCATGGCAGCATGCTGTGTAGTGTAGACCCATAGGCCCTTTTGCACGTTTAGATGGATTGTACCACTTGAGCTGAGAAATCACTGCTTCTTCAAAGCTGTTACCTGGCTATTCTTTATGGATCACAGGCAGTTTACATCTGTGGAGGCAACTCTGAGTAGCAAATATTAGCTATTATACTGTTGGAAAAGAATTAGCATATTGTGGTTACTATTATGGTACGCATAATAGTATATAATTAAAAAACCTTCACATCTCAAGACTCTGGCATATTAAAAATAGAAAAATATCTAGCATATTTTCACATAGTCATTGCTATGTGAACCTGAAAATAATGTTGGTCTGTATAAAAGTCCTTATACAATACAATACCTTCTTCATTCTACCAACTGAAAAACAAGAAATGAAAAGAGAGAAAGGTTAAAAAAAATAGAAACATTACTTTTTAAATTCTATTTTTCATTCTTTACCTCTGACCTGAAGTCTCTGAAGCTGGAGCTGTGCTCCTGACAGACCTCAGTAGCTGATAACAAGTGCTGAAATTTCATGTCCAAACTTGATGTCAAAATAAGTTTTCTATGAAAATTGAACAGCATCCTGTAACAAAGGATATACATCTGCTATTCAGCTGTACAGTGCTGTTATCTGAATGTCAGAGTATGTTTTAAAATGTCTTCAAGTGTAGGCCTTTCTTCTCATTGTTTCTAGCAACCAATCATCACCTCAGCAAATCAGCATTTGGAGCTTTTCCTGGTTTTTTGTGTTTTTTTTTTTTTTTTTTTTTTTTTTTTTTTTTTTTTTTTTTTTTTTTTTTTTTTTTTTTTTTTTTTTTTTTTTTTTTTTTTTTTTTTTTTTTTTTTTTTTTTTTTTTTTTTTTTTTTTTTTTTTTTTTTTTTTTTTTTTTTTTTTTTTTTTTTTTTTTTTTTTTTTTTTTTTTTTTTTTTTTTTCCCCCTTAAAGTGCAGGACATTTAGATTGTCGAATGTGTGAAATCTTTTGTTTTCCCATAATTATCTTCAGGAGCAATTAACATTTACTATTCATCATCTTCCAGGTCATTGGCAATAAGGTCTTTTTGATCCTTGGACAGCATTGATAAGAAGGTATTTTAGTTAACTTGTAGGTTAATTTTAGTTTAATCTTAGAAATTTTTTTGCTAGGCAATGTGAGGAGATACTATCTGTGATATAAACACATACTAATTTTCATTTTCTCTCTTTTTCTTGTTGTTGTCTTATGGTGTTACCACAATAGGAATATATGTTTCATACTAGATTCTCTGTGTGTGAATAATAAGTAGATTCTATGCTCCAAAGAGCATAAAATATAAATGGATTAGACAGACAAAAAGCAGTATTATCTCTGCTTGAAAGGTGGAAAAGTGAGAACACCTTTACTATTGACTATCCCTGAAATTTGGTTTGGATTGAATGCAATGCTCTGTCCTCTGTTATTGCAGTCTTTCTAACACCCATCTCCATACATTCCTTACACTCTACAGATAAGTACTCTCAGCTGGTCTTTCAGATTTGGTTAGTAGAGATACTCCCTTGTTTGTTGTGAGCAGGATTCAATATCCTGGTGGGAAGCACACACATCTTGAGATGTCTACTCTTAGTGTACCAGGAGAATGTCTCGTTCCCCTTCACACAAAATATTGCCTTTACTAAAGGTCTTCATCTTTTGTACTACACAATAACTTTTAAGGATTTTTTTTTTCATTGTCATGTGGCCAGATGTGGATTATTTGCTGCCTTGTTACCCTGGTTTGTTGGGTAATTTGTTGGCTTGACTGGAAGCTTTCATAGGAATGGGAAGCTTTTCTAATCTACAGTTGTGAAACTCTTAATCTCATTTTGCACAATGGAGAATAAAAGAGATTAATGCACTTGCTGCCATCAGTGAATTTTCTCCCTAGTGCTGTACATGCTGATACATAATATTCTGTGGCCTTTTCAAGATGCCTTTTAATGGCTTCCTGTACAGTTCTTATTCAAGGATGACCTAATGATGTCCTTCAGTCCCAGGAACTCAGCCAGTAGCTTCCTCTTGGCCTGAGCCTTTCCCTGCCAAAAGTTGTGTGCTGCTGGCCATGTCCTGCTTCTTGGATTTACCAGAACTGTGCCTCTAACAGCAGGTCTAACTGCTGTTCAGGTTTCTAAAGAGTTTAGGACAGCATCAACTTTCTTCATTTTTCCAAGTGCTTGCTGAAGCCCTCTCTGTATCTTTGGAAGATGAACTTTGTCAAGGTTTTCAGTACGAATGTACAGAGTCTAGAAAGATACTTCACTATCCCTGTAAATTGTTGAGCTCCTCTTATAACCTGCGGTTTGACTATTTGCTTAACAGCTTTTGGGATTTCACTGGAGTCCTGCAGGAGCCAATGTGTATTAAACATAAAGAAGTCAGCTCTCCTCAGCTTTGCATGAAGTCTGCTCAGCAGTTGTCAAGTTTTGGTTTTATGGTCTGATATTTGTTGCTTGCTACATAGCACTTTTCCCAATGGAGGATTGCATCAGAGAGCCTTCAGGGGCTGAGCTGAGGCTCCAGCACCACTGGTGGTTCCCAGCAGCCTTGTCAGCACCAGTTTATCTAGCTCGATAGAACTGAACCTTTCTTAACAGCAGAAACAATGAGTCACTTTCCATCTGACAAAACAGCTATGTATCCTCAGTCATTTGCAGTGGATAATGGCTCCTCTGCTCTGGGATGCTGGGTCACCCTGCAGCTCTGCTTCACCAGATTCTCACCGCAAGCAGGCTGTTCATCCACCCCAGCCAGAGTCTGTGACACCCTGTCCTTGTAAAAGCTCTCTGCAAGGGTTCTTCATGCAATGACTCTTCTGGCACTCCTGCATATTTATTTGTGCTTCTGTGAGGAGGGGAAAAGTCTCTTGCTGACTCCACTTTGTCCTCTTGGTGAGGATCCTTGATTCAAAACAAGATCCTTGATCTGAATTCTTTTTCTGCTTGACAGAGAGAGGTGACTGTTCTCACTCTTCTTTCACAATGAATGTATTATGTGGTATACCTTGCTTACCCTGTTGTGGGTGGAACTCCTACACATCCACCCATTGCCATCAGCTCAAAGTGACAGTGTTTCCTTTCACTTTCCTGTCATATTACAGCCTACTTTTCTTCCCACAGATGGCCCATAGAATGATTTTTAAAAGCATCTGGCCATATTTCTCCACTCTGTTATTACCACTTATTAGTACTGTTGGGATTATGCTGTACTTGGCTTGCAACCCAGATAAAATTGGCAATGACCTAATGATCTAACAGAGTAAGTGGAAATAAGCAGCCTTTGCAGCAATGAATGTACTCTGATTGCACGGGAAAGAGTGACTGTTGCATAAATATGTAAACTTTTGTTTTGCTAGCACAGGTATTTACAATCACCAAGACATAGCAGGCTGGAATTCAGTTTTGCAGGGATTATGGGTATTTGTTCTGGTTTCCAACCTGTGCAGAGATAGATGCCAGCTTGTCTTGTGTCTGGTAATATCTTAAGTCAAACTAGGGCAGATTTTCCTACCCCTGCTATAACCACACTGTGAGAATCCGCCTTTCTTGTTGGAAGTTTGTGTATCCACAGTCACTGTGTGTACTGCTGCTCTTTATTTAGTTAGTGGTGACTGCCTAATTTAATTTTTTTTTTCTTCTACTTTTGCACTGTAGTTTTTAGTATATTCTTCATTCCAGCTTTCATGCTGTCTCCTTGACAGTGGATTATTAGGAATGTAGTGTCAGCTGGGGCTGCTTCTTGGGTTCTTGCAGACTGAGCTTGAAACTTGTGGTTCTCTGGTGGCTCTTACTGCTTCTATCCTTTCCCTCATCAGATTGCTTTGCTATTTCCCTAGAGTGAGGTCTGTTTCATTGGCAAAATCTATGCTGTTTTTCAAACTTGTTTGTGAACCACAACTTGTGGTATCTCTATCCTACACAGAAACACGAAGTATAAGCTGGTGTGCTGGCTCTTTCATATGGTGCTGTACAGAGGCACACTGGAGCTTTCTTCCAGCAGTCATACAGCCTTGCACTGGCTGCAGGGCTACTTCCAGTAGAGAGTTATTACTAGGTCTGATGCCTGCTCCCTTGTGTGCTATAGATATGCACTTAGAGACATACCCTTCCAGATCCATGCTTTTCCCTTCATGAACATACTACCTCATCTCCGATTAGTGGTTCCATTTGTGTTTCAAAACCATCTCTGCAGCAGTAATGGCAATTGCTTATTTGGAGAAGCAATTTCAGGACGCTTACTTCTTTACCTGCTTTACGAGCATTTTTTCAGTGCCCAGTTCACTGGGCCACCAGCATGGGTCTTTTTGCTCTGTGTGATTTGACCAACACATGCATGATGCCAAATTTCCTTATAGGAAAGTCATTAGCTGTGCTTGCTGATCACTGGCAAATAATAACATATTCAATGTAAAATACCGTTGTATAGAAGGATCAAGGACCTGGCCTCTGGCTTGGTATGAGTCCTAGGCCAAAATTCCCAGAGCCTCAGTGGTTATAATTTGTTCCCACTGAAAAGAATTTATTTGTTTCATGCCAGCAGAGAGTCCAGAACAGGCTGAGCATGCTGTTTTCCCTGTATGGTGTGTTGACTCACCTGGCCTTCTAGTCTGGTGAGGAGTCTGAGGAAGAGGATGCCAGAGCAGTGCATCCACTGGTCTTTCTGCAAAAGGACTCCAGGTGTGCAGAAAGGGGAATCACACTTCCTTGACAGGGAGGTGCAACCTGGGGGAAGTAGTTGCCTGTGGAGTCTTTAATGGCTGCCCTGGGAAATTGTCCTTCTTCCCAACAGCTAATTTTCTTATTTCTCCCTGTGTGGAGAAAAACATGTTAATTTCAAGAATGGTCCCATGGCAGCTGACAACTAGTAAAATAACTGGTTAATATTGGGTCTGAGTACAATTATCTGTTGTAATATTATTTTAGAATACCCATTGCTGTGGCAACTGGAGAGCGGTGAACAGTTGTTCTTGTCCTGTGTCAGGAAAACTTACTTTATATTTGTGAAAATGAAGATGAAAGTAGTGAACTGAATTTGTTGAATCTGTATAGTACACCTGCTAAAGTCCTGAGGGTAGCTACAAGTTCAGCAGCTATTCTGTACCTGTGGAATTATAGCGGTTTATGAGGTTGTGCATTTTAACATTTGAGGTTAGCTTTTAAAGAAAGGATATTTAGCTAAAGAATCCATAGTGTTGCTAAAAAAGTTGTATGTCTTCCTATTTCAGAATTTGAAGCAATGGCACTATTTAGAGAAAAATCTCAGCCTAAATCCAACAGAAGATTAAAAAAAAAGCAGTAATTGATTGTATATCCCTTAGTATTTATTCAAAATTCATAAATTTACTCCTCAGTAATCCCATTGCAAATTGTTTTTCAAACAGAAGATTAAAAAAAAAGCAGTAATTGATTGTATATCCCTTAGTATTTATTCAAAATTCATAAATTTACTCCTCAGTAATCCCATTGCAAATTTTGTTTTTCATTCCTAGATGGGACAAGGGCAAGTATGTTAAAAATTTCTTGCAGAATATCCTTCTTCCAAATGTTTGTTTCAGATCATTTTCTCTTAGAAATTTAGAAATTAATTTATACTTGAAATATTTTAATATTTTTTAAGCATAAAAAGACTTACCATTTATTTTTTATTGAAATATATCTTCTTCTAAATCAGGTTTTCAAATATTTTTTTCTAAATCACAGTGGCTGCAGTTTATTGTAATGAAAACAAGACATTTCAGCTGGTGCTAGATAACAGCTGTTCTCAGAAATGTAAAATTAAGAAAATATTAAGTTATAAATTATAAAAATAGGTATGATATTATACATTGCTACAACTGACATCATATGAGTTGGACGGGGCTCTGAGCAACCTGATCTAGTTGAAGATGTCCCTGCCCACGGCAGGGGGATTGGACTAGATGATCTAGATGAGGTCCCTTCCAACCCAAACTATTCTACGATTCTATGATTCTATGAAAATATACAAATGAAAAAAAGGCCAAATATAATTTTCAAAACCTCTAGTTGTCCTAGAGTATTAAGAAATCACATTGGGTCTTTTTTCCTGTGTATTTTCATTATCAGGAGACCTTCTGCTAAATGATGAAATCTTTAGGTGAAAGCAACATTTTTTTCCTAGAAAAATGAAAGTATTTCCTGGCTCTGTCAACATGAGATTTTTTCGTTATGAAGTGTCTGGCTTGGCTGGCATAAATTGCCCTTGAAAAGATCATCTTGAATAAGAGATGTCAAATTCAAAATACTGCTAAAATCCTTCCCCTCCGCTCAGATAAAATTAGCACGTCACCTTGTGAATGGGCACAGTACCAACAGAGGGAATGGGCATAAGTGTTCACATGTCAGCAAAGTCTGGGTATTAGTCAGATTTCTGTCCCGGAGAGCTGTAATGTTTCAACTTTGGCTAATGCATATCTCGTCATTACTGTAGTTGAAAGGTGGATTAACTCTGGAAAATTCAAAAATATTTTCCACTAAAATGACTTTCAGCTTCAGGTAAATGGGATTCCAGGGTCTGGGAAAAAGAATGGGAAAAACTAACTGCAACACCTTTATCCTTCAGAAACATGCTACAAAAGGGAATTATGCACTTCGCAAAAATGTTTTTGTGGCCTCAAAGTGTTTCCTGCTAAATAACTCATCACTTTGTGGAAAATGCCTTGGTGACCTTCTGTGGCTTTCACTCTGCAGAACCTTGTACATATTTTCTGCTGAACAGGGCAGAAAATAAGCCCCATTTGGAGTTCAGCAAACCATCTGAATAAATCATGCTTCAAGTACGTGACCCAATTTCTTCTCAGCAGAATATCATACTCTGCTAATGGAAGTGTTCTGGTTTCAATATAGTTATCTTTTTCCTGGCAGTGAAAGGAAAACCTTGAACGTGGGTGTAGCTAGCAATAAATATAAAGTCTTCAATGCAGACAAATGAGCCGTGGTGAGATACTGGCAATATGGTGATTGCACAGCTGTGCTGATCCCTTGCTGACATGAGACAGCAATGAAGCAGCATACCCCACTTTCACCTTCCGTGTTTTCTTTTGAAGGAATTGCAACAAAAGCTAAAATGGGAATAAAACTTAGATTCCAAAGGGGAACTTAAAATAAAGTTTTAAATCTAAACTCCCTCAGCCTTTGGAGAAATCTGGATTTGGAGATGTCACGGCTGACTACTATTTCTTTGGTGGCTAACTCAAAATTCCGTTCCATTTCATAGCAAAATATGTACTTCTGTTTTTTTAAAAAAAATTATGTTATCTAAGATGTGTCTAATTTCTGGGGGCTTTCTTTTCATTCTTCAGGAATATTTCCAACCTCCTTTCTTGAGTTCCCATTTGAAGTGTTGTTTGAATGCAACAGAATAACATTCTGTTGACATTACTTGGAGACTGGAAAAAGCAGTATTCTACTTCATGTTCTTTCAAGCAAAGAGTGTCTTTCTTTCTTAGTCCCATGGGAAGGCCAAGAAAGACTTCCATTTCTTAGGATGGAGGTAGGTTTTTCCCTGTGATCAGATTTCTCTCACTGTTCTCCCAACATGTTTTCACGTGAAGATAAAGGTAAAGCTGTCAGCAGTCATTTAAACTATGCCAACTGATTTGTCATTAGAGAAAATGAGGAATTATCACACAATTCTTCTGGCTCATAAAATGTATCTATTCCTCAAGTGAGGATGGCAACATGCACCTGGGGGTAACAACAGCTAAGCTGCTGCAGTTTTTGCAGTTTATTGCTGCAATAGGAGTTAGGATGCATCAACAGCAAATTACAACATTGCGATCCAAGACCAGTGTTTCCTTAGACATTTTTGTTTAAGAAACTTAACATTGATGCTCCTTAAGTTCACCTGTTTTCTGTTCGTGTTTTGGGTATCACCAGAAGTGTTTCAGTTAATTATTATTTTTTTTTTTTTCAAACAACCCAGCACTTCTGTTTATGCTTTTAGTGTTATAGAGATGGTTTATAAGATATATTACAGGTTAACTGTCACATGTCTGAGAAATCTGAGAACTCTCATACTGAAAAATTACTAAACATGAAGTTTTCTTAAAATACCTTTTATAAACTACAGAAAAAATGATATTGAGAAAACTGTATCATGAGTTTGCATCCAGATTCAGTTTTAACACATTTTAAACTCACAACTTTTTACTTTTTGTTTCAACCCTTAATTAACTGTGCTCTAGTCTAGCTTGAAAGGCATGCTCTTGCTTTATGTCTCAAAGTCACAAATGTAATCAACAGGGTGCAAACTGCTGTTGCAGCTATGATTCTCTAAAGTGCTAAGAACCATAGACGTGATCCTGATTTCTAATCATATGTTTAACTTTAAACAGAGAAAAGAATGAGACCATCAGGCCAGACTGGTGGGATTGGATTTGGAGTATTCTGTAGACTTCACATCTCAGCCCTCAGACTGCATGCATTATGTTAAGAAAACTGGAGGAAAAGTAGTTCTTCAGTAAGATGCCTACATTCCAGTGTGTTTTTTGCTGTGGTGCACTGTAACCCAGGAAGAGCGTGGATGTGGTGATTCTGCTTGTGGCTTTACCCTACTTTTTGTTTATTTATTTGGCCTTAAAACATTCCTGTTTAAAGATCACAAATAAGTAAACGTAAACCACATGGTATTGAAATAGTGCATGTTGTAAGGTTACTCGTGTAATAAAACTCCTACCTGTTAAGATAATTAGAAATGATTTACACATTTAATCACACCTGCTATCTAGTAACTTTAGCACCTGTTATAGGTGCCAGGTTTGCCCTGGGATAAGTGAAAGGGTTTTTTTTTGCTACTGAACAACTCCAGTTTCTCCATCAAATCACCTTATCCAGTGCCTTACCCTTTCCCTGCCCAAGAGATCCAGGTTTTTTTACTTTCTTCCACAAAAGCCTTACCTAAAACATCTTCATCGCTTCTCTCTACACTTGGTGCATGGTAATTACATTTCCTTTAGTATAAAAGCTATTTGGATTAGCTTTTCAGGATAGTGAAGGGTAAAGTGAGCAATCTGGGTATCCTGTTGTTACTCTCTCTCCTACCTTCAGAAGGTATTACTGCATGACTAAAGAAATGGCCATTTACTAGAGACAAGAGACACATTAGTGCTTCACTATAAAAAATACCACCTGGCTGCGTTATGGAGAGGATGTAGAGTTAACAATCCCATTTTGATTATTTTTTTAAAAGGCATGGCTGACTTCATGACCATGAGTAACATTTGTCCTATAGTCATATGTATGCCAAGATAATTGAACTATATCTCATACTAGAGGTATTGTCCAAGAAGTGGTGTGAATACCTGTTAAGAATAACAATAAAATCAGCTATAGTAACTAGGATTGAGATCTTGCTAATTCCTCTGCTGACAATTTTCATGCTATTGATACATACGGAAGAAAAAAACTCAGTATATTTTTCAAAGTGCTTGTGGTCCTGGTAATAATGGGAAGAGATGAGGTATGTTACGAAAATGACTGGATGGCAGCCTAGCTCGTTGGGGACCATAGCTACATCACAGGAAAATGAGAACAGCCCATAGGCTACTCTGATCTCTTCTCAGATGTACAGAAAGGAACCAGCCTTGGCTCTGAGAAATGTAGCAAGCTTGCCTTTGGCTCCTCCTCAACTTTTCTGGGTTAAAAACTAGATAATTCCAAAGCCTTAGAGGGTTTTTTTTAATAATTTACATTTTTTGTAATTTTTCCAAATTCATAGTAATTTTAGGAATGGTAAGTTTACTACACCTTAGTATTTTATTTGATTTTGGAAGTATAAAATCATAGAAGAGAAAGACAAGTCATCAAGTCCATCAAACAGAGATTTCAACAAACTCTGCTGATATACTATTCAGTTAAGCAAAGAGCCCCAAGAAGACTGCTGTGTAAATACATAGTTTTACAACAGAAATAAGATTTGATTCTATTTTGTACAGGTGTACACTTGAGGCATTTTTGATACATTTTTGGCTTGCACCAAATGGGAGGAAGTACATACATTTTTAATTTTTCATATTTGTTGTTTACAACACTGAATAAAGCACAAATTGCTACAGTAACACTAATATACTTTGGAAATTATTGCAATTATGGGGGAAAATCACTCTAATTTATAAAGCACTTTATAATGATGAAAATTTAGTGAGACAATAAAAGAAAAGATCCTATTCTGTAACCTTTACTCACATTGAACAGCTCATTTCTTTTTGCACCTTGCTATAAAGGTTACTGAATCTTTCATTGCTGTTGGTTCTTTGTGCCACATATATTATGTATCTTCAAAGGTTTATAAAAACAAGATATTTGGTGATCATGTGATTCTGTCTGAGGATGGCTGCAAGTGCACTTGTTAAAGGGAAAAACGTGCCGAGTAAGCTAGTAACAATTGAAGGAACAACTGGGTCCCAGAGGGATGTCAGTTCAGAGCCTGGGTGAGGAGATCATCATGAGGTGATCAATCCTCTCATGGACCCCACTCTGCTCATTTAAATATCTGCGTGGTTTTTTTTTTTTTTAATGGGAAGTACATTTGTTCTGTTTCATTTTGTTTGCATTTATTTTACCTCTTGCTTGTTTTTCTGCTGCCTAGCTCTGACCCGTCACTCTGAATTGGATAATTGTTCCTTAGGAAATGTTAACAGTTATTAGTCTCAAGTCAACAGCATTTGTACTTGACCCATATGTGTTATTTTCTCCAATGTGGAAAAGAGTAAGAAAAAGAAGCAATTTATACCTACTTCATTATTTGTTCTCAGAGTTGTAGCAGAAATGTGAATTTCATTTCTGAACATGAAAATTTCAAAATTCTAGCAGTAAATGTAGAATATGACTGTGATGACTGCTTGTTTTCAAATATGGTTATACATCTTACATCAGAGCACAGATTTATACAAAGAAAACGTGTTAACATATTTGGGGTTGGGTGCCTGTTTTCAGAAAATTGCTTACACTGTTTAACTAACCATTCTTATTTTTGAATTAAATCACTCAAATCACTGTAGCAAACCATTTGGACTGTTTAACAGCTTTCTTTGAAGTACTATTGCTTCAAGCATCTAAAGCTAATGAATCCATCTCCTAAAAAAATACATTTGTGGTGGTTGGGGGAGAGCCACTTACTTTTTAGCTCTTTAAGGCATTGCAATCAATATTTTCCAGGCTAATAATAAGAGCAAGTAAGTAGTTGAGGTTCTGGTGTGTTCAAATGATCTCAAGGTCTAAGGACTGTGATAAGAAGACCAGGTATCACAGGCTTTGTAATAAAATCCTGCAAACTTGCAAGTTTTTTGTCTGTATTGGGTGCGTATTCTTTTCCTTTCTGCACTTTGCTGCAGCATTAAATTGTAAATTTCTTAGGATGAAATATTTAGTTAGCCCGTGACTTCAATAAATAAATGGAACTAACCTTTGTTATTTTACTTGAATTCGTATTTTGGGAAGCTTGGAAACTGAATACCCAGATTTATTTATGGGACAAATTATGTTAATGTTAGAGAATAATGTCAAACACTATGTATATGACCAGCTGTAATAACCACAGATGTCTAAGTCCGATATCCCTGATGAAGATTTATGGTGCTGTCTCTTACTGCTAACTTGGGAGAAAAGAGTGTCTCAATTCTTGAATTGATTTCTCTCCACAAACGTGCTGTGCTGTGATGGCAGATGGCCAAATCAAAACCACTTTAAAATTAAAATTTATGTTAAGATAGAACGTCCAAGAACAAAAGTATTCATCCAAATCATACAAATTTATTCCATTCCCCCAGGGCGTGCTGTAATGGTATGTAGCTGCTACCCTTTCAGTCAGCCCAGCCTGTCCCAACCTTAAGCCCTGCACCATCTAGAAACTTAAAGCAAACCCACATATGAAACTTGTGGATGGAAAAGCAGAAGTCTTTGGAAAGGGTGCATTTGCCAAAAAAAGGGGTGCAGATATAAAACATCAGGGAGTACAAAATATACGTTGAAATACAGTGTTTCCTCTTTTGTCTGCATCAGATAAATGTTTATGTCTGTTCACTGCTGTAAAACTGACTTTATGCATGGTCTGAGTTGAAGTAGAAACACAAAATAAAGACAGCCACAAAGAAGGCAACATTGCTTTACGTTTATTTACTAATGCTTACGGAAGTTGTGAATGTATAGCAGTGCTAAAGATTACCTGCTGCTGGAGCATCTTTTGGGACAAATTATAAGACATAGCATGGAATTTTTAATGGAAAACAGAAATTGAGGGGAAAAAATGAGCTTTCTTCTCACATCCTTGTCTCCTCCAGTGGCCTGTTCATGAAATCTTGGATTGCCTGGTGTAGGGGTAACCACTTGTTAATCGAAGCTTTCAATGCTGTAATCCACCTAGAAGAAATGAAAGACTAATAATTGTCTCTGATCAAGTGTTATGCATGCATTTTTATATTCTTTGAAACATGGTTTTTGTAAGTGCTGTTTGTACAGCTGTGTTCCTATGTATGCTGATAGTAAGTGGATTGGAGAGAGGCAGGAGATGGAGGAGTTGACTATAACAGCAATGTCTTAACACCAGTTTCCAACATACTGAAAAGGTTTGTCCTTTGTTCATTAAATTAAAACCCTAATCCTGTAATTAGTAGGCTTTAGACAAGAATAACTCCCACTGACAGACGTGGAATTTGGCTGGATTATGATGAGGGAATTCACCTTCAGAACATGATTTCATATGCCAATTTTATTTTTTAATTCTAATGGTCATTGTTGGAAGTAAATAATTCTTTGGAACGAGGAGGACATACTTTCCATTATCTCTAATGAGAGGTACCATAGCTCTTCTGTTTAGTGTAATCACCCACACATCATTGTGAAAGGCACTTTACCCAGATTTCTTTCTGAACCTCTGCAAGCTAGCCTTGCTGTAGTTCCAGCATTGAAAATAGCAGAACTGATGACTCACGTGTGCCAGCATGTTGTACTGCAGTTTGACTAAAGCTACAATTAAAGGGAAATCTGGGGGAACAAGTGAAAACAGAATGAAAAGTTGTCACTAGATTTTCCCAAGCTACAGTGTTCCTGCTTTCCTAAAGTCTGGCAAATAAAATTGAAAAAAAAAAAAAAAGGTTTGGTTTACCTTTTGTTTTCATTTACATTCTCTGCACATAAGTAGAAAGTTTTAAATTCTTCAGACGGAGGTTTGAGTTCAATTACAGATCTCTTGGAGCCCAGAGACTGTTCACTCACTGTATACCCCTGTAGGTAAAGGCCACCTGGACAGAATAAAATAGCATGCATCATGTATGTTGCAGATACCATTTATGAAACTACTGCCAATTACAAGCATACCAACAATTCTTGCAAGTTGGATTTTCAGATGCCTCGTGTTGGGTGTTTCAACAGAGTTGTACAGAATTCACATATAAAATATTTAAAAAAGTGAAAGTTCAGGCTTTTTTTCTGAAAATTGATTTGAAAATAGTGTAAAACATACTTCCTGTCCAGCAAGTGATCAGCAGTATAGTTTTATTTAGCTTTTCATTAAATAAGAAGTGGCAAAATATTTTTTCTAGCTTTTGATGTTCTTTTTCTTTCCTTTAAAAACTAAAGGGATACGAATTTCAACATTAAAAAAAATCCTAGTGTCAGCATTGGTTCTTCTTGCGACCATTAGTAACTGGAACGTCATTGCAGGCCACACTAGCCATCTGTGAAGGAAAGGCATTAGACAGAATTTGGTCTTCATGACATTTTCATTTTAGCTGTTTTTTGTTGCCTTTTTTTTTTTCCCCAGATGTCACTCCACTGCAACAATGTATGTGTTCGCTTTATACATACATGGCGAATAGCCAAAAAGACCTGTGGAGCTGATTAACTGCAGCTGAATGTTCCTGTTACTTTCTTCAGTGGCTGTATTTTTTTTTTAGCTCTCACATGTAGTGACAAGAGCATCAAATTAATGCTATAACATTGAGAATGATATGGGGGAGTGAGAATCTACAGTGAAATTGGAAAAAACAATAGTTGCAATAACAAGAGAATGGATACAAGAACTTGTACGTAGTAGAATATTTAAACACCAAAGTGACATATTTAGCAGTAGGAGCATAGGCTTGGGTGTCATAAATACATAATACTTAATTTTTGCCTTTCCACCAATTAATTGCTTAGCTCTGGGCAAGCCTTAGCTTCAGTTTCACGTAGAGAGGAAATCACTGGTCATTTCATATGTATGGCCTTTGGCAGCTAAAAAGTGCCATGTAAATGGTATAGACTATAAAGTGGAACACCTCTTGCCTGATCATGTGGCAAATAGCATAAACTCTAAGAAAACAAATTTCCCTTTTGATCTGGCTAGTAAGCAAAAGTACAACAGCATTTTCTTTCTGATTCTTCTAACTGCCAGCTTCCCTAGCACAGAGAGAGTGCATTTGCAGGTCCTGACCCATCCCCTCTCCCTGCGGTACCTGTTTTTTTTTTTAAATACTGACTTTCATAGAGTTGTGCTTGCAGGCTCTCCTCAGGGCCTGAAACTCAGCTTGTCTATTTGCACTTGACCCCAGTAGCCTCATGTTGCTGCTTTCAAAGAGTGGCCAGACACCCTCTTCTGGTATGGGGAGAGTTGCTAGATGGCAGCTTTAGCTGCAAATGGCCGTGGCTACACCCTGGAGCACCAACCTCTGCTGGAGTAGGGAAGTTCTGCCTATCGATGGGTGGGCTAGCTTTGCCAAGGTCATGTGAAAACCTGTGGCAGAGAAATCAGTCCGAGTTTATGATGTCCCTCCCTCCGAAGATGCTACCTAACACACAGGAGTCAACAGCTTTCAGCAGACTGCCATCAGTGGGACTGGCTTAAGCCACTGTGAAGTGCTTTGGAAGGGTGGCTCTTGTCGCTGATACTTGCTCCTGAGGTAATGTGCACAGATCCTCACTAGCTCCATTCCAGAAAGAAAAATTCAGACCATGGGAGGAAAAGGAAAGAAGATGGGGGGGAATGAGGTGGCTATTTTATGAAAAGAGAGTAAGTCTGGTCTTCCTTTACTCACCTTCACAGAACAGAGTGAGTTTGCTGATAAGAAACTCTCATTAATGGTAAAAGTTCTATTTGGAAACTGCGGTGAAACATTTCTGCTTTAACAATCAACTAAAATCCAGCAGCCGTCCCTACCTTGTGCAGGTGTAGAGCGGAGAGTGGCATAAAAGTACAAACAGCCATCTTTCAGAATGCAGTAGTGCTGAATCCAGACATCTTTGCTCCTGTCCAGCTGGTGGAGGAGGCCCAGGCACTCTGGGTTTTTGATAGCCAAGGGTGGAAGTGTAGTGTTATGCAGTGTGACATCTACCCACACGTGGTTCTGTAAAGTAAAGCATGTAATGAAAAGTTCTGATAAGAAATTAAGGAGGACTTGCTAGTATGAAAAGACACAAGCTCTAGTCCCCTGCTAGGAAATTAGCTTTTGTTGTGAAAATAATTTGAAAAGTCAACACTGAAAATGCAATTAGAAAAACCTACATTTGATGGCAAATAGCGACCAACTTCCACTTTCTTCTTTCAATAATAAATTGTCTTTTCTGCATCTGTTTTGTTTTTCAGGACAAGTTTTGCTGATAGAAACAGGATTATTTCAAAGCTGTATGAAGAAGCTTTTTTTAAAAAATTGTCTTGCTGATTGCCTGACTTCAGCAGTCTTTATGGTGTGTGATCTGGCAAAACAAGGTTCACCATCTACCCTCTGGGTTCCAGAGAAAATGTGGTGGTGTCTGAGGCCTGAATACAGCACTCAGACTTGGATGGAAGCACTATCACAGACAAAATGTTTATGGATGCCCTCCCATCCCTTTCTGGAAAGCAGAGTCTTTTTCATTACTAAAATTATCCTATTGTCATTTACAGGTCAAGAAAAAGCTCAACCCATGACACACTGCCATTGTATAGACTATTTGTATGATAAGAGAATCCAAAAAGAAAATCAGGAAAAATAAACTGTTGTTTAATAAGACCAAGTTGTTTAATGTGAGATTAAAGCATTTCTTCTTTTCCTTTAAATCTGAGAGGTGTTAAGAACTCAGCCTCTCCTAGTGTGTTTTGCTTATCTACAAGATATATTTCAAATTCTACATCAACCATTGTCATTGTCATTTGAAATCCATGGAGACAATGTGTGCAATATCAATAGTATCCTGATTGTTTCCAGACGGGTTTTCTTTTGTATTTATTTATGATATTTCTTTAGTATCCTTGACAAGGCAATGACGGAACAAAGAGCTGGCACAATATATCTAGCTGTATTCTTTGTTATGAAGGGGAAACCTGCTGCGACTTATTGCAGCAAAGTGTGGAAGAGGACTTCAGTAATACTAGCTGTATTCATAAAATAGTTATCCTTGGAGATTCATTAAGACGACATAGTGTCAGTATATTGGTCTGTTAAATCATTGTGTTGTGAGCCCTACTGTACACACTAGCTATTGTAAAAAGTCAGTAACAAACAGTATAGCAAACAAAAAAGAAGGAAAATACAGCTTTTTCTATTCGACTGAATGGAAAGTCCAGTGAGAAGAAAGGAACAGATATAGTGTTCATTAAGAACAGAGGTTAGGCAATGAAAGCGACATATTAAATCAAACATTTCTTTCAGAAAAGGATAGTTTGCTCAAAGACAAAACTAAAAAAGCTAAAGCAGTCAAAAATAAGCTGCAGTAGCACTGAAAGGAGCCAACTTACTGTGTTGTTACTGGGTGAATGCATAAGAGATCTTTCTGTATATATAATGTTGGAACTTTTTATCCAACAAGTTATTTTTGCATGTTACACTAGAGAATGACTCTTTTGGTGTGTTTTCTTTGTCTGCCTTTATCCTCCTTTTTGACTCAGGGTATTTTTATTTTTTTTTTCTTTTGGCTATGTTACACACTTTAAATTGTTTGATTTATTTTTGCTGTTTTCAAGTATGTGGATTCCTTTATATTCTTTTAAGAAACACTGCCAGGTAGAATATACTTGGAAACAAATTTGGGTTTGCGCTTACAATCTCATCTGAAAGCTGAAACCAAAAGAAATATATGTTTGATCAATTTTATTTCAATGGAAAAGGAATTCAAGTAACAATAAACTCCTCCTTTCACTGTTTGGAAACCTATCACTAAAGCACACTGCTGAAGGAATCACTCATGTGCTCTGGGTTGAGAGAAGGAGGAAAATAAATTTCTTTTTTCTTCTTTTTTTTTTCTTTTTTCACGGCATTAATGCAGGTTATAATCTGTACCTTGCAATTTTCTTATTTTTTTATTGATTATTTTATTTCATCTGCAAAAAAAGTAGACTTTGTTACTTACTCTGCATTTGAGCCTCACATTCTTTCTGCTAAAAATCAAGATGGTTCAGTAGCTAAACCTTTTTAAAAAAAGATTTTGCAAATCAACAGCGTATTTTTATAAAGGTGGTCTGCCTATAGGAGGAACGAATAAGAATCATGGGGCCAGGAAAGGGCAGGCTAAAGTGGCTTTGACCCCTTATGCTTCCAACCCTGGAAGTACTAAAATTAGCTTTGCAGTTCCCAGTTCAGGGGTCAGCCAGGGCTTATTCGTACTAAATTATGTTGGGCTGAGCAAGGCCTCTCTGTAGCAGCTCAAGACCAATTATGGCTATGTTTCTCCCAGCCATAGGGGTCAGCAGAGAGTATAGCTGTGTAAAGAGGCAGAGAGATAAGTCAAAGTTTATCTGCTAACTTATCTTTCTTCATCTCTGAAAATACAGGAAAAGAAGAACTCAGCATCCCTGTACCCCCCCATCCACCTTCCTAATTTCTGTTGGAAAAAGCAGGTAGCTTGCAACAAAGGCAGACTTGCAGGGAATACTTAAAAAGATATAGCCCTTCTCTCCCTTTACTCCAAATAGTATTACCTAGGGCAGAACATGTGGTTGTGAGTTGTCTCTCCCCTTCCTCCCTTCCCACTACCCTCATTTTAGGTTATGTTTCTGAACCAACTTAAAGCTGCTGGTATATGCAGAGGGAGCATTTTGATTCATTCCAGCGCATGGCAGCAAAGCATATTTGCTGAGTCACAATAACGTCTGTGTATGGCTTTTAGATTGGAGCTGATTCACGTCCCAGCAGCCCAGAACAAAAGTATGCAGTTTCCATGTTGCTGTTTGCACCTGACCATGTACAAATACATCTACTGTCTCTCCGTCTTCTGCACAATCTGTTGTACACATGCTTCTCACATAAATAAAGAATTACCTGATGGACAGGATGCACTGCTTTATCCATAGCCTCCAGCCACCTATAATATGACAAAAAATGACAATAGCTTAGTTTGGTAGAGCAGAATAAATGTGCTTTACTGCCTTTTTTATCTCTGGCTGACATAGACAGCATCTAAAGGGTTGTGCAATTTTCAGGACACATTCAAGGCTTCAAGATAGAAAAGTAGTGGATTAAATCTAAATAAACATTGCTAAGTCACAGAAAAATAAGTCTCAAAGCTTGCTGTGTAACACATTGTAATAGATTAAGGCAATATTGCAGACAAGGGAATCTATATATTTTGAATACAGTTCAACATGTCAGGCTAAATGATCGCTCTTCTTGTGCCCTTGTTATAATGTAGATAAGGAATTTGTGGGAAACATAAAGAATCCTGAAATTGGAGACTACAGAGTAAAGCTAGCTATTTGTTGGCAAAGTTATTCTTTTTGTGCTATGCATGGTATAGAATTTGGAAGTGGAAAATGCTCTGATATTACAATGGTGGGTGCTATGTTAAGTAGTAAGATATTATAAAAAGATGGGTGGATGAAAACCAAATGTCATCCTACTTAATAGCTTTATACTTTTGATAATTCACAATAAAACAAAGAGGAAAATAAGATTAGATTTTAGTACATTTTGAAATTAAAGCCTAAAAAGTTGTTACTTGTGTTTTGGGTGATTTTAGTCTCTGTTTTGTCAGCTATAGTCTTTGGGAAATGCAAAAAGAATATTTTTTAAGTCAAACTCTGAGTCAAAACCAAACTCATTGCCTCTTATTGTGGCATGCTTGCATTTTAAAACACTAAAATGATAATATGACAGAATGACAGAAAAGGAAACGGAAGATGGGGTTGTATTTATTACTAGCACTGTCCCTGATGGGCAGAAGAGAGATCATTCATGTGAAATGACCGATAAGCAAGTTTACACCCACAGGAAGATTTACACTTCCATTTGTATATAGCAGTGGGGGAGAAGGCAGGAGAATATGGGTGAAGATGTTTTTCTGGAGATAAATCAAGAATTCAGGGGGATCTTGAGCAAAGCACAAGTATTAAAGACTTTATGAAATAAAAATTCTCATCGAAAAAACTATGAAGCTGAAAAATAATTTTTGAAACTTCTGCAAATGAAAATTAGAAACACCATCTTCCCACAGTAGCTGACATATTGGTTTTTTTTTTTCCCTACCGATCAAGGCAGGTATTGTGAACATCCTCCAAATATTCAGACTCCCTCTCCCCAAACTGGAATAACAAAACTGACCCTGTAAAATGAAAGATCGCTTACCTCTTCATTTCTTGGTTGGAAGTTGCACAGAAGTAGAAAATCCTGTTTCCGCTTTGAGGTATGCATTTAAAAACAAATGGTTTACCCAGACTGGTGTCAACACCAATTTCCGCTCCTTCCAGCTTTGTTACTTCCAGAGGTCTGCACTTCCCTTCATCCTGCAATTAGAGAGGAAGAGTGCCAAAGTTCAGAACTAATATGAAACTGATCCCTGTGCGATGGGGATGAACTCAGGGAACACTCAAAGATGTAGAAGTTGGTGATAAGCTCTTACGCTTTTGAAACTATTCTAATATTCACATGGTTTAATGATCAGCAGCCCCAGAAAATACAGTGCAGTCACGAAAGATAAACTAGTCAAACACTCTCTAAATTTGCATCTCTGTTTTTGCTCTTTTAATTGTTTTTGGTTCATCAGAAGTTGTACATGCATGTGGAAGCCTCGCTAGGTATTTGTAAATATTCCAACTTTTGAGGGTGCAACTGAGTGAGAGTGTTTTTTTCAAAGTGCTCTGAAGAATTTAGGAGCATGAATCTCTTTACTAAGCAATGCTGCTTGCAGTCTGGGTTTATGCTGAAAACCTCACCTTATATGTGCAGATAGAGGGAACAAAGGCTTACATTCAGAAAATAATGAGCATAATTTAAAAGGCTGGATTTCAGTTCCTTTGCAAAGTTGCCCTAAATATCAGTATGTTCACAACCCTTCCCATTCATTTCAGACAACTTTCAATGGAAAGCATTCAAAATCTTTTGTACTGTGTTGTTCCTGATTGAGTTAAAGCTCTTTGAGACTGAAGGGTATTGTCAGTGTCTTTCTCTGTGGTTAGTTATAAGAAGCCATTAAGCTCCTTAATGCAAGTAGGTAGGTGAAACAGTTCCTCCCCCCACTTTGCCACCCCAGTTCCCCTCAAGTACATGTCTTAACTCAAAACAAAGGTGCACACATGTGGACAGTGAATTCTAGCAGTGTTTTAAACAATATTCTTAGCCCCCTTGCTTTGAAGAGCTATGACTGGAGCTCTAACAATTGTATCAAATTTGGCAGCAATAAAATGGAAAACATGAGTTCATGCTGGGACATATGAAGAGCTTTAGTGCCGTTTGCAAAATACGCAGATGGTGGAGTCTCATAGAATAAAATCAATTGATTACTGGAAGTTAATTAAATGTCAGTAGGAGCTGAACTGTAAATGCCCCATGTGATTTTTTTATTAGCCTAAAAATAAACATACATATCCTTCCATGAACAAAAAATATGCACCTGTGGGTATTAGATAGTTAAATACTTGCTTGTATGCTCATTTGCACATGTAATTATCCCTCTGTTATACATGAATTTTCTGTAGGAATAAAATAACCCCTAATACTGGAAAACTGTAAATAAACATTCATGAATGCATTTCCTAGATTCTTCTGCTTCTTTTTTTTTTAAATGCAAAACTAAAATCAGTACAGAAGATGAAGGCAATCCTGAAAGTTGTCAGTGCTGTGTGACCTACTTTACTTATAATGCCTTCAGACACAAAACTACATTGCAAAGACAGCATAACCAAAATACGTATTCAGGCTCCAAATCTCATTCCTAGTGTAAAGGATAATAAGTGCTAGGCTGACGAAGTGTTATTCAGCAGGATCCTGTCCATGGTCTGGGTTCTGCTGACTGTCCCAACCTGAAGGCAACAGTCGCTGCAGATACTGAAATGGCTGTGTGACCACTATTACTGCACATCCCTATAAACTCCTCTTCTAAACACTTTCTGTGCTGTCTAGAATGAACGCAGATAGAGCTCTGTGGCATCAAGAATGATTTATGTCCACTCCATTTCAAATGAATACATGTAGGAAAGGAATAAGATGGATTTGAGGCATTCAAAGTGAGACCAAATGTTCTTCATTGACTAATAGGCAGCCATGCTCCCCTAATTCTGATAAGCCAAAGGTAAGGGGCATTTCTTTTCACTCATGTGGCTTTCATGAATAATATCTTGAAAGCATTCCTTTGGCAAATATCCCTTTGTTACAAAAAGTGCCAAAGGTATATTGCTGAAAAAATAATTATAAAAGTTGTTCCTTATGCCTGTGACTGGAGAGTAACTCACTGACCGATACTGCCACTATGGAACCTAATGTAACTGTTATGCTGCTTGAGTTGATGATAAGTATTGTACATATTTTAAATGAACTAACTCAGATTTTAGCTACTACTGTTCCATTATGCACTTAAATAATAAAGGTTTTTTGTTCCCTCAAGGTTGCTATCAGCTATTTCATGGATTCTTGGCAGTCTGCAGCATCTAACATGGATGGAGTCCTCTGGATAGAGGGCAGAAAGCGTATGCTGCTTTGGTAAATGCTATTCTAAGAATAATAGAAACACCTGAAGTAACCCTTCCCTTGCTACTAGTTTTCTTAAGATGGCCTGAGTTTTAGGGGAAATGTTTCTCCCCAAAAAATGAAAATATTAAACAATGTATAACTATGGGAGACTGAAATAAGGGAGAAATAAGAATAGAAAAGTAGATGTCTCCTTCCTTTATTGTATGAAATGGTCATTCAGATAGTGTATGTAGCCTGGGGGGTTCACAAATCAGCCCTATTTAATTTGGTGTAAATACTTCCAGAAAATAAATGACATTCATAACATATCCTGAATGATTCACTGTGTTCAAAGAATTTTGTTTGAGCAGTTATATTTGCTATTCTAGGTAAGTTTCTTTGTCTATTAGAAAGGAGAAGCTGGAAAGTTATATGAACATTTTGTGCTATTTGCAGTGAAAGAAATCAAAATCAACAACAGGAATAACTATGAAAAGAGATTAAAATTAAGCTACACAAGAGACTGCAAGTACTAGGAAAATTGAATAAAAGTAACTTTCCAGAAAATAAGTTCAAATCCTAAAAGAAATAATAGAAAAAAATCTAAAACACAGTATGAAAACTGAGCAGTGCTAGAAAGCAGAAATGAGAGACTAGCTAGCTCAGGAGACTGGCTCTGGTTTCAGGTCAGTAGTGGCATGACCGAATTTTTGACTGTCTTTCAAAAATGTCTTCCTGGATGTGCCCCTGTGTTCTTAAACTAGACATCTCTTAAACAAGACAGGAAAATGAACTCTTTTTTCTTTTTGCTTCTTATTTCTCATTTGCCTAACTTTCTCCATCACAGCTGACGTAACCATGACTCTCCCTGGCACTCAGGCTTGCAGCATTTTCACCATCTGTTATTTTCTGGTTTTCTCTGACCAGCTTGTCCCTGAGCTCTGGTGCTGCTTGCTTAGTAGTATCTCTAAAATCTTCCCCTCCCCATCCCTTTTTTTTCCATCACTGTGCTTTGTGGTAGGCTCATTGTTCGGATATTTAGGAAATTATAGCTAGAGCCTGTTTGCATTTCTTCTTTGAGCTGGACACATTGGTGCAGAGCAGAGACTAAGACTTTTATGTCTTTTTCCCCTATACCTTTTTCCTTTCCCCTTGAGGGAAAGTAAGTCCCCTTGACTTACATATGTCAGAGAGGTCTAGACTCCACAACTGTTTGTATGGCATTTTTCATCAGTAGAGCTAAATTTACTTAGTTTTTCATTTTGTTTTGCTTTAAACAAATTACATCTAAACTAGAGAGAGTAGAAACATACTGAAGAGCAAGACAACAGGGGAAAAAGATGTAAAAGCTCCTCTGATTTGAAGAACCCATTATCCTATACCTAACTGCATTGGCTGTCAGACGAAGTACTATCAGGTGGTCTTGTGATATGATTAATCTTCATATTCCAGTTGGTTCTTTTGTTGAGGTTGAGTCATTCGCTGCAATTAATTGTACAAAAGGTAGTGAACAGTTTGCAGGACCAAGCCTCACAGGAAGAACTATTGATTGGGTTACAATTTTGAACAACTTGAATCAGGTCAAATAATATATCTGATTATGACTCTTTCTCTTGGTCAGGGTATGCAATGTGTTGATAGTACAAAATTAACTTGCGTATGATATCAGCCAGGGTTATTTATCATTTATTAATAGAAATAATACAGTGGAAGTATTGGAAAGCTTGGATTCAGCAGCTCCTTAAATGTAAATTGAAAAATATATCCTGGAGCCATGGGAGTCATGGAAAATGTAGAGAAGAAATCAGATTGTATACCAGCTCTAAATAATGTGGCAGCTCCCAGACCGTGATGATAAAGCTCCAAGCAAGAATGAAGAACAAATAGAAGCGGTATCTTTATGAGTAATGGCTCAGACCTAAATCTATTTATAGCTAAGCCTTTTATATAAAGTGCTTAGGCTTAGAGATGAACACACAGGCCTGCTCAACAGAACAAAGGACGGAATGTTTGTCATAGATTGAAATGATGTGAAGGGTCCACACATAGCAGGCAGGGGATTTCTTTCTTGCTATAATAATTAGACTCTGTATATATCACAGAAACTAAGATAATTTAAAAACGTTTTTTCCCCTCTCTATTCTATTCTACTGGGAACAGTCTTAAGGGTGCACACAAGCAACCAGAAGCATGTACTACTACAGTGACTGAGTTACAAAATTTTTGTAAATA
The DNA here is from genome assembly GCF_000699145.1 of Aptenodytes forsteri. Classification (NCBI taxonomy): domain Eukaryota; kingdom Metazoa; phylum Chordata; class Aves; order Sphenisciformes; family Spheniscidae; genus Aptenodytes; species Aptenodytes forsteri. The sequence continues at coordinate 7,079,537 of NW_008795885.1, read as the reverse complement.
CACGTTCTGTAAAATGCCCTGTTCCCATGCACAGAGAAGACAATTGTAGAACGAAAAGGGAACATTTAAGTCTGCATTTAAATTTCCTCTCTGCGTTTAGGGAGGGCTTTCACTTGTTCCGTAAGGCCTAGGTGCAAAGTGATGTGTCTTGATGTGAATAAAGGGCAAATGGAAGACTGATATCCAGCTGGTTATATGAGGTGTGTAAATGTTGCTGTTGAATCTTATTCAGAATAAAAAGAAACAGCAAACTGTAATACAGATTCCAGGTGTAATACAGATTCCAGGTGTTCTGAATAAGGCAGAGGGTGAGAACGGAATGATTTACAAACACAAACATACCCTAATAGACACAACTAAGTAACAGTAATTTCCTTCACAGAGACACCAGTAATTAAAGAATATTAAATGAGGAAAGCATTCTGCTGTTGAGAAAAAGTGAAGGTTATGGACACCTTTGACTGTAAATAGCACTGTATAATTATCTGAGCCATACTTAATTGCCAGTGTGCTGGCTGTATTAAACTGCAATAAACAGAGAAGACAAAAATCTGTTGAGCTATTGAAATGCACTGGCTTCATAATGGAAAGAGGAATATGACCTAACATCTGATCATTTAGGTGATGTAATAGCTGTTTACAGGCTGGGGTCTAATTGCTTTTGGTTGTTAAGAAATGCACATCTTTGTTCCCACTGCCCTCACCTCAGCTTTGAGGAACTTTGCCTTAGTCACTCACACTGTGCCTGAGGGCTTCCTAGAGGCATTAAACTTGTGAGCCTAAGAAATGCATATCATAATTCCTTTTTAAACTGACATTATTATATATAAACAGAGTGAAGACTGACAAAAAGCACATCCCTCCCCTTCTCTGCTTCCACTGTGTTCAGTGAAAGTACTTCTCAAGAGTATGTGTTGCAGTTTTCATACAGCATGTTTCAGAGCATTACAAACATGAACTATCACGAAGACCATTTCTCTGAGGCTTGGGCTACACGTGAAGGTGAATTTGCTCTTTATTCACAGTTCAGTCTCTTGCTACATCTGAATCTCTAAAGCATGCTCTTTTCCACTGTCAGGACAGCGACTTCCAACTTAACTACTCCTTCCAACTTAACCGCTCCTACTTCCTTCCTATCACCATTTCTTCCTTTCATTTTCCTACTTTGAGTCCATACAACATGCTGGCAGCAAAGTCATACTCCTTAGACATTTATTCCTAATTACTATTGTTCCACATAATTCTTAGCTGAGGGAACTGGAGAGAGAAATGGAATAAATGGCAAAAGTAACATAAGGACCTGACAGACAAAGCTGATTTGACTAGAATACATCAGTCTCTGATTTCTGGAAAGGAAGTCTACAAGGAAGATACATTGATAACACTTTCCTGTTTGGAGCCAGTCATCTTTATAGCTTCTCCTAGACCATAATCTCAATGACATTTACTTCATATTTTCCTTTTCAGGTACTAGATAGGTTATCTGTCTCACTATCCTCTTTCCCAGGGTCTATTTACGGCAAAGGAACATGAAATAATTCCTAGGAACACAGCAAGACACAAAACAGAGAGGAGCTAGGGCATTGTTACAAACATGATCTTTTGTTAATTCTTTTAATTTTATCAGCTCTACCTTTTTTTTTTTCCCTTTTTTGACCCACGGAAATGACTTGTTATACATTTTTTTAACCAGTCTTACCTAGCAAGAAAGCAATGATGAATTTAAACTAGGAAATTCTGGCTTTGGCTGGCATTTTTAGTGGATTTATAAATCCCAGCGTTTAATTAGCTGAGCTCCTTACATGATGGATATTTGTAATGAGGAATGTTAGGAAACATGTTTTTGGTTATAATGCTTTCTTTATCCTTGTGCTTTCCTATTGAGCCTAGAACACTGTTAGCTCTTTAGCAGGGATGGCCTCATGATAGAAGAATGCATGCTCCACAGCCTTTAAACCCCTTATTAGCCCATTTGTTCCTGGGTCCCAGGAATTATACTCCTTCTTTTTAATGGGTTTGCAAGACCAGTATTTTTTTATGCTGAAGGCTGCATCATGTTGTAAAGTTTGCAAGTTAGCTGACAGGTCCTAAAAGCCACTTGGTGATGGCAGCTCAGAGATCTGTGTGAACTTATTTAACCTTGTTGAGGTGATGCTCTACTGCTGTGGCTAGATTGCTTTTGTTATCTTACTGGTCTCATGTAAAGCTGATTAAGGTTTCTCTGTCCTACACTGCAATCTTCACCTTAGACATTTTGTGGTGACATTGCAGTCACTTTACTGTGCTGAGCAGCAAAGGCTAGTTTTAGAGGAGCAGACGCTGCTATCTGTAAAGAAAGGATCAATGCTTGACTATGCTGATGTTCCTTCAGCTTTCCCTGAAAAAATGTGTAAGTTCAAGCACGAGAAACTTGATAGCTTATATTTGCCTCAGGGTAGGACCTAAGTGTACATTGTTGTCTATCTCCTCACAATGTCCACAAACTGGGCACACTGGCAAAGAAGGAATTAGCACGTTTGAGAAGATCCAGTGATCTGGACAATGGGGGATCCACTGTATAGTGTAGAGTGTATAATGGAACTCCACTGCTGCTAAGTGTAGGCAAAAGTATTATAAATCGTTACATCTCCCCTGATCTCAGTAATTTACACAAAACAAGGTTCTGACCCAATGTGCCCAATATTTCTGCTATGAGGTGGCAAACATAGCTATGTCCACTGAGGTGAAGAATGTGTTCTACTTACTTATATGGATTGTAGAGTCAAGGTCAGTGGCAGCATCTGTTTGAGGGAAAACAAAATGACCTTGTATGTAAAGTGACTGAATCTGTTGTAACAGCTATCACTTCATCAATGTGTGATTGGATAGAGATGAATCTGAAACAGCAGCAATTACATGGGTGAGTCAATATGTAAAAACCTCTAGAAACATCAATCTCTTTTTTAATGTAGGTGGGAAAAGGAAAACTCAGGATGGATAATTTCTGCCTGTAAATAGCAATGATGAGGAAATGTAGCTCTCTGTGTTTGTTGATATGGACTAAAGCAGAAGATGAAACACCCTTTCCTTTCTCCACAACAAAACATTATATGCACCCCTTCAGGCATAAATAAAAGTCCTGGTTGTCTTCTTACATAGGTGGAAATCAGGCATGACCTTGCTGGAGTCACTGGAATAACATCAATGTAAGTTGCTGTTCTTAACACCAGAATCAAGACCTGAAAATTGATGACTCTGGTTAGTTTGCTGGATACTGACATACAGATTATCCTGAACTATTTTTGTCTCCCTGAACTATTCTTGTCTTCAATGAACTGTTTCAAATAACATCTTATATCCACTAAGTGGAAAAATTTTTCCTCCTGACTGAGGCAAGGCCTGGAACATAATGTTTCCAACTTAATCATGCTGCTGACATGTTACATAAATGCTGTGCTAAACTAAGAACGTTATTTGTAATTCCCTTAGAAAAGAAAATGGAATGAGCAGCATCTGTATGCGTTGTTCTTCTTATGCCCTGATAGAAATCACACCAAAAGAAAGAAGTGCCAATGAGTCCAATTGAGCTCCCTCTTACGTTTGGGCATTGGATCGCTCAGCAGTGAAGCAGCATATTTGTATTTAAGTATCTTTCTGGCTGACTAAATGACTCTTCAAAGTACTCTGTAAGCACATGAGACAGTGAAGAAGGTCCTTGTGCTTTCAGTTGCTAAAATAGTACTGCAATATTTCACTGTATTCTTCAGAGTCCAGAGACACAGAGAGAGCAGCTGGCAAAAAAATCGTATGAAATTATTTAAAAAGTGGTTGAATGGCACTAGTCTTGGATAATGCAGGAAAACAAGCAGTAGTTATTACTATAAACTGTTTATGCAGTATTTTAAATTTATTTACTCTTTTTAAGCAAAAGCAAATGCATGCTTTCAGTGGCTAAAGAGCCTACTACCAAAACATAAGGTTAGTATGATTAAAGTACCAACTTCAATTCAGTATTTTTTCAGTGCAGTAAATAAGACAAAGCTAGCTGGGGAAGAAAAGATAGTCTTAAAAAGAAACCTGCTAGTTGAAAGAAATAAAAGAAAAAATAATTAAATATTAATGAATGTAAGATTATGGGGCACCTTCTAATCCTCAATCCAATTTATCTAACACTCTTTGTCTTCAGAGGTACTTAACTGATTGGAAAGTGGAGAGTGTTTATAAGGCATAACTACTTTTTTTTTTTTACATTTCAGGAGTTTGATGAAGGGCCTGACTAGGATAAAATAAAAACTTCTCCCAGACAAATGTTCCGGTATGTTTCTATATGTTTGTAACCTTTTTAGTGTGCGATTTGTTTATTTGTTTTTGTTTTGAGACCAGAATAAGTAGTGTTGAACTATTGATGATGGAAAGCCAGACTGCTTTGTTTTATACCCAGTGGTTCTGCAGCATAACCCTGGTTAGATAGCTACTGTGTATATCATGGCATATGCAGAGAAACAAGCCTAACAGATTTTCTGCTGGAAATGTCAGGTGGATAGAGAATTGTAGAAGAGCAAGCTCTTTCTATAATTCTTAATTACTTTTCACAAAATGTCTTTTTTCCACAGAAGTGTTTGGTTTTGCTCAAGTAGCTTAAATGTTGAAAGCTTGATTAATTTCAGTTTGGATATGAAACTGCAGTGCCTCATATGAATTCTTTTCTTCGTCTTAACAGTACTGTCCATGAAAAACTATGCTTAGGATCACCAGGAGGAGGGACCTTTTTTTGGGTGGTCGGGGGGCGGGGCAGTATCAGAGATCTTGAACTACAGAGAAAGATTAACCCATGCAGTCCTTAAAGTACAGTCCTTGGGAAGCATTGCATCAGCATCTTTCAGGTAAAAATAATTTGGTTTCTAGTTTTTACTAAAAAGGAAAGAATTTCTGGTGGGGATTTTACTGGGGTGGCTCTACCATTCATGTAAAAATGACCAAACAGGCTAATATATATGAGCAAAAAATGAAATACATAGATGGGAGATTGATGTATGAAATAGAGAGAGATGACACAGTAGAAGAAATCAATAGGTAGATTCATGATCAGGAGTGAAGCATGTAGTATTAGCTTCCCTATTATCTTTTGTTGGTTGAACTTCCTTAACACCATCTTGTTGTCTAGATTATATTAATGTTTGTTGCAAAATTGTGCTCGTACAGCTACATATGTATATGTGTACATGTACGTCTACATCCTTCATATGCTGAGTTGACCAAAAGGTGTATGACTGTGTTAGCAAAGATAAAAACTATTTACAGGTCAAGGACTTGATGCCATGCTCGGGTTCTCATGTTGTTTTTGGTTAAGGATGGACATGGGTGTATTTCACTGGTATGTGTTCAAATTGTGTGTTGGAGACAAACCCATTTCCACCTGTTTCTAACCAGCTGATATTTCCGCTTCCTATGCACTTCCTAGGTTAGCTAGGAGATTCCCTGGAAGCTACATGGGCTTCATCTAGTGATAAATCCCTCACCAAGGCAAATTTTCTGAGCTTCACTAAGTTTTCTTGAAACCAGGTTAAAGTGAATGCTAAGTGGATGACCTTGAATCTTTTTTACAAGCTGTAAAATGTTTTACCACAAAAAGCCCTGAACAGACCATAGGCTTTGAAGTCAATCTGTTCCATTTTATAGATGTAGCTTTCTCAACGAGTAACTTCATCACGATGCTACACAGGGGAAGGGAGTAGTAACTTGCAATTACATGCAGCACCCGCTGAACCGCCGCACAGACTACAGCAAAACGCTGCTGTAGGGCAGGTGAGCTCACTGGCTCCGCCGTGGCCGGGGCTGTGAGCCGTGCCCGCTGCCCGCTGCCCGCTGCCTGCATCCCCCAGCTGTGGGGCGCAGGCCAGCCGGCGCGGCCTGCCGCCTCCCGGAGCCATCCAGCGATGCCCTGCCTGAACCCGCTGGACAGTCACCCCCGCAGGTAACCGCTTCAAGGGAAACCTCCCTTTTTTTCTTTTTAAAAGTGACATCTTTATTTATTAATTCATTTAGTGGTGAATAACTGTGTAGAATACTCAAATGTGTGTGGCTGAGATAACCGTGAAGCCACTGATTTAGGGCCATTAAGACTCATGGTACAACTAAGGGTTTGTAAATTATGCCATATTGAAATGGAGCCTCAGGACAAAGCCAAGTAAAACATTTCTCTTCATGAAGCACCTGTTTTACTCCTTTTTTGGACGCCTATTGTTAGATGAAGTTAAAGTCTTACATACCACTTAGGAGTACTAAGTACTATACAGCTCACATGACAAAGAATGAAGTGCTGGGCAATGCTACTCTGAAGAAACTGAGCCTTCCCAGTATGTCTTTGTGCAGGTCTATAACTTATTCACATACACAAAGAAATCTCATGGTCATGCCTGTTTAAGAAAATACATATAACGGTAGATGGAATACAGAGCTCCTATACATCTGAAACTACTTCATCTCATCCAGAGCCTCCCAGAGCCTGTTCAATTCATAGACTTCTTGATAATTAGAACTAAGAGATTAAATGTGAATCCATAAAAGCCTGACAGTGTCTATGTCTGTGACTAGGATATAGGAAGGCAGAACTACTCAACAAGCCTCCTCTATATACCACCTTCAAAAACATCTCTAGTGCTGGTGTTATTCTGTAAATACTACAAGTCAAGATAATGATCTCTAAATTTGAATACGATACTGCTGCGCTTTGTGGTTCAGGACATGGCTTGCTTCCTCACCAGCCTCTCTCCTTACCTTCTTGTGTTTGTAATAGTGTAGGTAGCCATTATGTTTCAGCACAAACCACCTCTTTCTCCAGCCCTTCAATATTGCTGACTGTGTTCGTTTGTGCAAATATCCTCGGCAGGTAGGTCTGGGGGTGTTAGGGTAACGGCTGATATCTGATCCCACCACCATAGTCAGGATATCAGGACCTAAAATATTACATGAAGAATGTGAAAACACAGGTCAAAGCTATAATCCAGTCTGTCAATATTTTTGAATACCCCTATAGGGTACGGAGCAGGAAGGCAGTATTCTATCCCATGCCCTTCTCCTCCCAGTGTAGCTTCTAGAAGCAGCAAGGAGCAAAGCAGCCTAGGAAACGGTGAATTATACCAAGCAATATTTGGCCTTCTTTATCAGAAACTCAGGAATGAAACTAATTTTGTGTTGAGGACTAGTAATGTAGCCAGGTATCTGAAGACACATCCTAAAACAGTTTTTGTGACCTATCTTTGCAAGCAGCAGCTTAACTGCTTGCATATTTTATCAGTTTAGAAAAGTGGTTGGATTTCATTGCTCAAATGGGTGTACATAAATGGGGTTTTATACAAAAATTGCTGAGAATGCTCTTAGGGGCACCTTCTGTCTCTGTTCTCTTACATATGCTCTTGAGAATTCTTTCTTTTCCATGTCTTGGAGTCTACTAACATTTTCTGCTATCTGTGCCCCTCACTGAGGGGGTTTGCTGTTGGAGACTAACTTGTGCTAAAGTGTCTACTTATCATTTGCAAAAGGTAAGTGCTCAAAGGAGATGTTAGTTTGCAAGATTGCCTGAAAATCTGTTATTGTTATCAACAATGAGGTACAATTTCATAATATTTGCTGATACTATCAATACATTTATGGCTTTGACCCTAAAGGCCTGAAATTCTGATTGTATCAGATACTACTTCAGAGCAGGTGGCAATGACTTAAAGAGGATTGAGAAATGTGACTATGACATTTTCATTTGCAAAACATTTGCTGGATTTCTCTTTTGGGGACATTTGACTCTGGAAATGCTGTCTGTGTGCCAAGATTTAGGCCAGGAGGTGGTCTCTGAGGAGTTAAAAATACCCAGTAATCAGAGATTTATCTACTAAAAGACTCAACATACTCTTAAATATAACAGTGTGAATGGCATCTCTATAATTAAAGAACTTGGTATGTGTCAAGCTAAATTTGTCACTGTCTTGGAAAAGCATTTTAATTTATTGAATTTCCCATGAGGTCTTGTCAAAACCGTATCTGGGATAAATAAAAGAACTGCAGTATATTAACTTTCAGCATGCCAACATGGGTATCTTTGGGTTTTAGTCATCACAATTCTAGGAAGAATATGCATGATTAAAATCACTGACTCCTTGTTTCTGTGGTGCTGCAAAAGGATGCCTCATGAAATAACCTCTCTGCTCTCCAGACTAGACTTCAGGTCTTGGTGACACGGAAATAACTGCTTGGGTGCACTGAACCAAGCTGTGAAGTCTCTCCCTGAGGAAACATAAGGCATAAATAAGGCATTTGTGTCTCTGCAGTCACTTTCAGGACTTTCTCAGTCACTGTCTTTAAGGCGGGAGAGCCAAAAGCGTTACTGTCACATATGCTCTTTGGGGAATATTTTGTATGTCCATTTTCTTCTGTGTTCCTAGCAAGGTCCAGATAAAAAAGTGACTTCGCCAATACTACTGTATTAAATACTAATGCATTAAACTGGTAATTAAGATTTCTGCTGCATCCATCACCCATCTTGTCTGGATGTATTTGGAGCATTGTACAGCAATCCTGACCCATCTGTGTAATTTATCGTGATTTCAAACTTACCTTTCCTTGCCAGATTGGCAGCTTCTGAATGTGGCATGCTGGTGACATCAGTTCCGTTGACTGCTATCAGAATATCCCCGACCTGAAGCCCTGCTTCTTCAGCTGCACTGTCTGGAATAAACCCCCCCCCCCATTTTATTTAGAGTTAGGATATCAAGCATGTCTATGTGATCAAGCTTTTCTAGCAAAACAGGTATCTGTCCAACTTGTCAAGGATTATGCTTTGGGACCTTCATGACATCAACTTGGAGGTGGAGCAAGTTTTTCTGAGCAACCTGTTAGTTGTCTGTAAATGAAACTTCAGGATTTAGGTATTGGTTCAACACTGGATAATCACTGGCAGTGGAGAAATGTCATTAAAAATGCCATTAGGACTTAGATGCTTTAAGATGCAAACAGGCATTTCAATATCTGAGGGTTTTGGCCTAAATTGCAAACAAAGATCTGGTGCAATGTTCAGTAAAGTCAGTAGAAAAAACATCTATCATTATGGTGTACTTTGGATTTAAGACCAAAAGGCTACTTTCTGTGCTGATGTTTCTCTCGCTGGTTAACAGAATTTGGCTATAGTATTTTGTGGGTTTTGTCTTTAGGAGGAAATAACATAGTAAGATAACAAAGGGTCAGTGAAGGAGGGACTGAATCAGATTTGTTAATATATCAACCTTTTGTTTATTTGTTAACTGTTGCAAAGCACATACACTCCTAATAAAATTGGGCTCAGACACATGCTGGCCAGGAATAGAGGCAAATTAGGGAAGTGATAAATATGGTCCATTCACAGGCACCAATACACAGTTACTTAAATCCCAGTTACAGATTTCTCGGACACAGTTTTTTTCCTTCTCATTTATAATTAAGCATTCCTAATGTACGGTGAAAAAATTGGTTTTGGAAAATATTGTTCCATGTCCATACTATTGAATGTGTATTTTTAAAGATTTTGTACCCTATCATGCAGTAAATGTGGTTGTTCAGTGTATTTCTGAGGATGCTTAGAAGTTGTAGGGAAGAGATTAGTAAAAACTTAATAATAAACAGGCACAAAAAAGCCATGGTTCACCCTCATGTGTATTACAAATCATTTGCAAATTTGCAAACGCCAGCACATTTTGGTTTGTGCTGGCCTTGAGGATCTCATACAATACTTTATGATCATAAGTGGTCTTTAAAATTTTATTAAAATAATGTCTCAGTGTGCAATCAAAAAGGGATACAAATGCAATTTTTATGTCTGTTTTAATGAAATGAGTCATATTTTGAGAAAACAGAATTTTACTAGAAGTTTGTCTATAAAAAAGAATACTTTTTTTGTTGTTGCTGTTTTAAAGCAACTGCATTTGAAAACAAAACATGCAAATAAACTTAAGAGGAATGATATACAATATGAGTAGCTGTTTTGCTCTACTTAATTTTAATTAGGAGGTTACAGGGTTAAATTGGTAGGTATTAGGGCTAATGTTGTATGCATGACCTATGATTTATTTATATTTAGGTAAAAAACTTTCCCACATTCTAATTTGAAAGACCTCTTCTGAGGTGATACTCTGATTTAAGAACACTAAGGGAATCTGTATGTTTACAATTGGGAAATCATCTAAAACTTTTAATGCTGGAGAGAAGAAACATTTCTTTGCAACAGAGATAACTTTGTATCAATAGGTACTGAAATTTCCAGCCATCTGATAATAACAGCTAGTTGTCCAAGCACACACACATCGTCACTGTTGTGCTATTTAGGGAAATGATGGCTGACCCCAGTAATTTTGTTTTCTTAAAATGATCAGCAATGAACGATACTGATCTTTAACCTTGTAGTCAAAAGTAACATCCTAATAAGATGAGCAGAACGAGTTTTTTAATTCAAAGTTACTTTCTCAGATTCACAGTAAGTCACTTTTCACATAACTTCTACTGTAAATATTATCTAGTTTCAAGGACTATAAGAAAAAATATTCTGGACTAAAATTAGGTAGCTGTTTCAGGATAAAGAACATTACAGGATAAAGAACATTACATAGCCACTTTAGCCACAAATTAATCTTACTAAGTCCTTTGTATAGTATTCTGTAGGCAAAGGTTTTTTAGATTTACGTTATTGGCAAAGCTTCAATTGATAATGGAAGTTCCTGATTGTATTCAGACATGTATAAATACAGAATGATCTCTAGGATCCATTGTCAAAAACATGTTTATTTTCATGTAGTTTACAGTAAAAGATTAAGAGATCCTTTGATAAACAATAGGCATAGCCATATAGAAAGTAAAGCAACCACTTCCAACATTTTCCCTTATTTCTTTTGAATAGGTCTATCTGTTGCCTGAGTTCCTCTTCTGGACTGAAGGCTTTATTTTTAGTATTTAATATGTAGAACATTTGCTCTGAGGCAACAAGTTAGAATGACTTCTAGAACTGAACAGCAGCATCATGCAAAAAACATGACTGAGGTATAAATCTAATTATGTTCAGATCTTAAGGGGATGCATGGGTTTCTAATACAAGTCTTAGAGTTGTAAAATGTTAGTAAAGTGTTGACCTTTTCAGATATGTAATTTTTTTTTTCTCTGCATGTTGCTCCCTTGCTTCCTTTTCTTCCCTAGTGGAATTTAATGATGGCCCTATTTAGTAGCTCAGCAGGCAGTTTTTAAAATGATGGGTTCACCTAATGGATTCACAGGCCTCTGAATTCACAGGCTTTCCCAGTGTTGTCAGGAAGCTGGACAATATAATACCTAATGCTGGCAAAGTGACAGAGCTATTCTTAGATGCCTTGCTAGAGGGCACTCACTAGAATTCTCGGTCTAGGATGACAGTTTTCATTATATCTGCCTTTGATAGCAGCAATCTATCAGAGTATCCTGTATCTTCTGCTCCTTCTCTAATTCTACTGTGTCCATCCTGAGATGCAGAGAGCAGTACAGCAAGCAATACTGTAGAATTGGGTGAACCAAGGTTTTAGGTAGCAGCAAAGTGACTCTGACTCCCTGTGTCTCATTCTCACTGCGGTTACTGATGGAGCCAGCCTTTAGCCAGATTTCTAAGCTGCCATTGCACAAAGAGCCGATGATTTCAGAGACCTTTCAGTGGTGACTCCCAAGATCTCATTCCTGAGTGTAACTGCCAGTACCATGTTCTCCATCATGTAGGCATGGTATAGACCATTCCTCTCTAGAGGCATTATCTTACACTTCATCTTTGTTGAAACTCATCTGCCACTTTTTTGCTCGCTCACTCAGTTTTGTGAGTTTCTTCTGGAGTTCCTCACAATCATCGAACTACCCTGAAGAAGTTAACAGCACACCTGTTAAGATTTATAGATGGCTCGATGGAAAACCATCCAAGCAGAAGTGTCCCCAGCTAATAAGACTTTTGGAAATGTTGTTATGACGATCACTGCATCCTCCATTTCATTCTTAAAGGCCTGTTGTCATTAGTGGATGTCAGTCCACAAAAGTTCTAGACTTCACATCCAGAGAGAGGCTGGACGCAGACACATGAGGTATCAACTGGCATGGTAGGACACATAACAGTGGAGTCCGGTTTACCCACAGGCATACTGGGGCCCTAAGATAGTTTGTCACGAGCAGTTCAAGGACATGTTATTAAACACCTTACACCACTAATTATGGAAATTATTTATATACATCTATATTATATATTTTTATGAAACAGATGTTATATATAATATATTGTATTATACTATATACTATAATATATTATCATAGTATGGTATAGTATATTACTAAATATTATACATTTATTTTCATACATTTTCATAGGATACAAGTTAACTAGTACAAACACAACTTACTTGTGTCAACTTCAGTCACAAGGATAGGCTTCGAGAACTGGATCCTGAAACCCCAAGGATAACTGCCAGTTCCTTTAGCGATCTTCACTGTTCTTTCACGAACTGCAGAAGAGGAAAAAAGACATCCCTTTTTCCCTACAAGTCAAGTTCAATTCAACAAGGAGCAGCCAGTTTTTAAAACTTTTTATCTATAGGCACTGACAGTTACTGATTCTGCAATCGGCTGGGATGCTTTCAGTATCACTCCTAGCTGTTTGGTGCTGCTCCTCTGCCAGTGCGTACCCCCCTCACACCATGACTGATTGAATGTCATTCATGTTAGGGCAAAGAGAGACAGCATCAATGAAGTGTACTTTCATCAGCAGTTTAAGTTATGTGCCTGGATTTTGTAATGAAGAGGTGGAGAAGTATTCAGATATTCCACTCTACTGATGGCGTTCTGGGAGAGAAAAGCGCTCCTGCTCTCTGTGTCAGACCTCAAAGCTGCAAATACAAAATACACTCTAAATTCTCAGATGAGTTTAAATCTGTTTCTTGTAGTTTCATTCCTTTTCTATCTTAGAAGGTCTCTATCTTTTGAATACCAATTGTTTCTTTCCCTTTCTTCTACCCTTCCCTGTCCACTCCCTGCTCCCACTGCCTCCCAGTTCTCTAGTCCAACCGCCCACCACACTGGCATCTCCCGCCACCAGTGGCTGTATCCATGTGAAATATCTTTCAGATCAGCAGAATTTAACACATAAAAGGATCACTCACAGTAAAAAGTGTCTAATTGCCTACTTCCAACTTTTTCTTGGGGTCTAGTATTATTATTGTGTCTCAAATGGACTGGCTCATGAGTAAATCTTATACTCATGAAGGACTTCAGTGTAAATTTGAATTCTCAGGGTGTCTGCTTTTGATCATTTGACTGTTTTACTGGGTTTGTTTAATGGAGGCCAATTTAATAATAATTTATATCAGCTGTTTGGTCTTCAAATTCTGTACTATTTGGAAGATAGAAATTGCTTTAAAGGTTACTTTACTAGCAGGCCAATTGATGTTGCCTGTCTAAAAAAGCATAGATACTTTAATACCTACTTTAACTATCTTGTTGAACTTCTGAGCCCTTTCCTGGAAGAAGAGACAATCAAAATGGCTCTCCAGAATATTCTCATATATTTTATCGGAGATTTTTCTTATCTGGAGATTTATAGAGGACATTTGTTTTCTCTCATATTGTGAATGATTTATGAGCTCCAGCAAAGAACTCTCTCCTGGAAAGCTACAGCAGTGTTTCAGTTCATCTTAGTTCTTTGAACTATGTTACTTTTCAGTAACCTAACATTTGAAAAGTGAAGGAAAACCTCCCATCCCCCTGCAAAAGTTATTCACTGTATTTGTTTGCATGACAGTGTTTAAACTACAAATAGAACAATGCTTGTTACCCATAGTAAACTTGATTCTTTTCTTTCTGGATCTACTATGTTTGAAAGTTCGATGGAGAACAGATTTTATGACCATTATAATACTTTATGTCCACAAAGAGGTCTCTATGATTTTGCCATGCTTGAAGAAGCTGTGAAATTGCATTGCTTCTACCCTTATCATGCAGCAAGAGATGAGGTTTAATTATGACCTTTTACCAGTATCAATTTTGTCAAGCAATTATGATATTTTGCAAGACAGTAGCTAAATAAGAACTACTTATTTACATTTTTTTATAACCTTTTAGCATCTTGGGTTGCTCTTTTTCCTGTCTTCAGCATAAGCGTCCAGCATCTTCTCCAAAATGTTGATCCCCTGGAATCCTCAGAGTGCCCCAAATAAATACAGTTTTATGACATTTATTACCTGTTACTTTAGCAAACTTACTTGCCACTGGTCTAGGCCTTTTGCTGAGACATCTAGGACTATTATCTGGAGAGGCATCATCTCCTCTGAAAACCCAGGAAGCAGAATGGAAGTTTTCTGTATAAAAACCTCTGTCCTCATTTTCAGAATGTAGTCCCAGATCTACTGACCGAGCATCCTCTGAATTTACTGTCATGAGGGTAAAACAAGTAAAAGTAATGTCAGGAGGGAAAATGCAGGAAGAATAACAGACCTCAGCCAGTCAGCATGGAAGAAGTGCTACAAGCTTCTTAATGAACTGTTTGTAATGTCTGTACTTCTGCAATTTTGCTGCTGTTAAAGGGGCAGTCTGCAAAGATGTCCAAATACAAGATCACAATATTGGATGCTATTGCATATTGAACTTGAATGCCAAGTGAATTCTTAATGCAAATGGTCAAAACAGGAGCTGCACCTCTTTAAGAGAAGTCTGTCTTTAGCCAATTGTTAAGCTTTCTCATACAGCCCATTTGATTAGGAAGCCAAACAAGATTTCTAGAAATTTAGTATGAGTTCAGTGCATATGGGAAGACAAATGAGAAGCTGAAAAGCAACTGGCATGACTCAGGTGATGATGACCATATTTGCTGTTTGCTTATTCTTAGCTCTTCTGGATGTGTATATTTAGTTTTATTAAAAAGGAGGTGAGGAAAGAATAGTTTTTGTTTGGTTGGGTTGGTTGGGTTTTTTGTTTTTTGTTTTTTTTTTTTTTTTTTTTTTTTTTTTTTTTTTTTTTTTTTAGCATAGAACTTCTGGCTTGTCCTAGGCTGTTGAATATTTGTATGATGTTACATGTGTTATCATGAGGATTTTCAGATTCATATTTTATATTAATTTACATTCACAACGTCTTGCAATGAGTCTATTGAGTCAAACCATGTCACCCAGATTAACATGGAGATGGAGGAGATCTCTAATTCTCTGCTAAAGGAAAAAGTAGTAATGTTCAGCCTCACAAGGAGATAGGAGAGCAGGCAGCTGGCTGTGTGACAGGCAGGCTATAAACAGCAGTTTGACTGTGGAGAAAAAGGCTATGCAATAGTATGACAACTTCCCAAGCAGACCGGGAGCTGGAACTTCAAAGCTAAAACCGGATGGTGAAAGGTATATGAAAGTATAAACCATCAGAGACTGCACTAACAGACAGACTGAAAAAAATGCTTTTGTATAAATTGAGAGGAAAAAAAAATCATGCTTCTTTCAGTACAAAATGCCTGGTATAATGCAGTTAGATTTAATGCAGCTGGAGAAAGGATCTGTTTGCTTTGTTTATCCTGTGTTTGATGTATAATGATTTCCAGTTTCAAAACAGAAAAGATAAAAATTAACCTTTATTTAGTTTTGTTCAGCAAGTGACTTCCTAAATACATCTAACTGGCAGTCTTTTTTCACTTTGACCGTCTGCTTAACTGTATCTATGTAGACAAATACTCCATGTCCACTGGCTTCCCCTTATGATGCAGAAAGTATGAGATGGCGTGATTAACTGTATAAAAAGCTACTAATAAATAAGCAAAAATAAACCAACAAATAAATACTAGTAGGCTGATATGTTTAGAGCACATCTTAGCTTGCTACCATAAACTTATAAATTAAGAAAACCTAGACTAGCACGAAGCAATTCAGTACAGCACAGTATTTGTCCAGTTTAATACTGAATTGTTATAATTGCAGTAGAGCTTAAAATGTGACAAATAGGCAAAACCACAGAAATAAATGCTGCCACACTGGCATTATGGAGTTATGCCAAGACATTTCTTGAATGTCTGTTCACCTTTTCCCCCCCTTGAGCTTTTGGCACAGATGTCAAACTGAGCAGTTTATGAATGTCAGGAACGAACTGCACTTAGGTTCTTCTCAGCTGCTGGAAGTAAGAGTGTAAGGAGCTGCTGCTTCCAAATACTGATTAGAGTTGTCTCAAGTCTGCAAACACCAGGGAACAGCCTAGCTACCAACGCAAAAGGGACAGAAGTCTGAGGCCTGTAGCATTCTATCCAAAATGATTAGATACTAGGATTTGTGACAAAATTGTCTGCTCGCTCACCTGTTCTGGCGGACACTTCAAGTTCATGCCATGTGACACCAAAAGCTTTGTCTCAAGGAAAGCAATTCTAGTTCTTGCAACTTGGTCTTTTTTCAGTTTGTTTGTTTGGTTTGTTCTTTTGGGGTTTTTTTATATATTTTCTCTATGAAACCAGTGTGTGCCTGATCTAGTAAAATTTATGGTCCAGCTTTATATTCAAGAGACATTACTGTTGAAATCAATGAACAGTTTATCTTGGTGTATGTATCTCCTGATAGGTTTTTTGAGCTCTGGTGGTTTGACATGGTAACTTTCTAATCTCCTTGTTGTGGACTTGAATCTGTCTTAGGGGCAAAGAATGGAAACAGCTACCAATAAACAGCTTTTTCATTCCCACATGAAATAAGTCAGTCATCCCTGCTGCTTTGTTAACAGGAATTAAAAACTTAGGGATTGACTCAGTTCTATCTGAACATAAGTGGCTAGTACCATATTAGGTGCCTTAGGGTATCTCACTTGCTGTCCAGTTACTGCTTCATGGGTCCCCTGTAGGTCACATATTGCAGAACCCTATTGGCGTCCCAGCTGGCAACTGACACATATATTTAGGTAGTGAATTGAGGCCCTGCTGATGTAGGACTTACTTCTTCAGTACAGGGATAGAACATATTTACAGTTTATCTTGTATTGGACCTGCACTGAAGTCTTACAGCTGTCAGTCTTCTATGGGTTTGCATTTAACCTTCTTCAAAAAGGAGGTTATACATCTACATATAAAACTTCCCTCACCAAAAGTAAACATTAGATCATGAAGTATTTCCACAGGGAAATGCACATTTCTTCATCTGTACAAAGTATGTCTTACATTACTAAAATAGTGAAACAGGAGGTAAAGGCGGTGTGAAGTAAGAAGTACCACATATGTTCTCTCCTAGACTGTGCAGTCTTTGCTTGGGGACTCCATCTGCATGAAATGTAAATTCATTAAGCAGTTCATCTTTAAAAATCCTTCCCCTGTGATTTATGCTGATGAATTTGGTACAGGCTCAAGCATATGGCGAGATGACAGATTTCTTAATGAGACAGTTACAGGACTAACTGTTCCAGTAACTGGAGGGACAGTGAAGGACAATCTAGGCAGCAAGCCTGAAGATAAAAGGTGGAGCAAGTGCTAATCTCACTGAGGAGAGAAGGACTCCCAGCTCACCATGGCTTTGACATAAGCAAAGTAAGCATCAGGATTATGATTTTTGTTACAGCCTCAAAGCTGCTGCTCTAAGTGATTATCTGTTTGTCTGCCTGTAAGACAACCTAGAGCTTGTCTTAACATTAATTGCATATGGACAAGGATGGCACAAACAACTTTTTTTCAGTTAGATTTTTCGCTTGGTTGTATGAAGGAGAGAGGATACTAGCTCCCATAGTGAGGAATAGTTCAATTGAATAGAATATGCTTGCTCATGATAATGACTAAAACAGAGACTCAGGTTATGAACTGAAGATCAATTATTTCCTTAGCTGAAAACCCTGTCAGAGTGTCAGTCACACAAAGAGGAAAGAATACAATCATAACACTAATATACTCACTTGATCCCTCAGTGATTGTGCTGTTTATGGAGCTTCCTCCAGTTGAACTGCACTTTTTGCTGTCTTTGAACTGTTTCCGTCTCCTGGCCCACTGGTCTATTGCTTCTTCCTGGGAACTATCGCTTGCTCTGGTGTCTCTCATCAAAGGTAGCTTTCTGGTTTTATTCATTTCTAATTTCAAGTCTAAATTATAACCAGACATTGTTTGTGAGGAATGCGTAAGACAACTTAAGCAATTATACTGTTTAAAATTTCCACATTCTAAATACAAGAATAACCTAACCAAAACATAGAAATGAAAATACCAAATAATACTGAAAATATTCATAAAGTATATATTTTATTCTACTTGTGGTCTTCATGCAGAGAAAAGTATATGTGGTACTACTACAAAACTACCTTGTGGTAGCTGTACCTGCAGTTAAATACCTACATAGCCATTTGTATGGCACCATTTTTATGCAGAAACATGTAAATTGCTCATGGATTTTATTTACAAGTGCTCATACATTTTTGAAGGGGTCAGTATGTAGATATATAAAGTGCTATTTAAACATTAAAAATCTTGCAAGACACACATGCAGATAAAAGGAGGATATACCTTTCTACTTTAGGTTTCTTTCTAGGTAGGGCATTATAAATTTATTTGTTGTATTACTATTTCAGCTAAAACAACATTGGAAAACAGACTTCATGTTAGATTCTGTTCTGAAAATACAACTGTACCCACTGGCAAGGGCAGATAGGGAGAAAGTGAGCCCAGTCTCAACAGGCTCCCTAGAGGATTGTGTAAGTGCTCTTTTGGCTCAATAGCCTCTTTCTGGCTTCAGTCAGATCTCCGTCACAGAGCTGTGTCACTGAGCCCTTTTTCCAGGGCAGCTGACTATTGCTGAGCATCAGGAACCCTATTTCTTGTAGTGCCTTTGTAGTGCCCTTTGCATGAGTCCTTGCCCCTCTGATAATAAAGTTCCCACAACACCAACAGAGTTCTAGATTGCCTGGACTCCTCTCCCTCATCCTGTTTAAAACATTTGCATCTGTTTTTCTCCTCTGTTCTAGATGCTTTCACTCTTTGTTGAAAAATGCCACGTTTCCTTTCCAGTGTCACCGAATTACCAAGCACAGGAAGTCCCACATTGCCCCTTGTGACCAATGTCTTTACTAAGTAGGCTGGTATTCCCAAATTATAAGTGGACTTTGATTCATACTAATGAGTTTTAAAACTTCAAATGCTTCTTATACTTCTTTCTGGAGCCTGTACCTCACATTTACTCATTTAAGGTAGGACCTCCACAGCATTGTTAAGAATATCACAGATGGAAAATCAAAATATGACCATAGACCAAAAGAGGGCCAAAGTTACAGACCAGGTTAGGTGATAGGTAAGAGAAAGAACAGACATAGATAATTCTTAGCAAGGGGCAAAAGGGGAAAGGAGACAATAAAATAAAAATGCAAGAAATAGCTACACCTCACTTCTGTGCAGTGTGTTTTACCACTGACATCTAATGTATGAGAAGTCAACATTTTTGACCATACAGGCTTCCTTCATTGTCTTCTTTCTATACCTTGTTCTAAAGAGATTTCCATTTAATTAATTATCTATTTATTTTAGTATTTTAGATATTGATCTATATAGCAATATCTACCTATATAGTGTATCTATATAGTCTGTATAGACTTCAGCTATTTTTGAAATTTCCATTACCACTGCCAAACAAGACAACCTTGGAGGACATAGAATAGACTATTTCAGTTGGAAGGGATCTACAGTGATCATCTGGTCCAACTGCCTGACCACTTTGTCCAAATCCCTCTAAAACACTGACAGGCTCGGGGGACCGACCACCTCTCCAGGAAGCCCCAGGTTTTGAGCACTCTCTCGGTAAAGAAATGTGTCCTCATGTCAAGTCTGAACCTCCTGATGCAGAGCTTTGAGCCATTCCCAGGCCTCCTGTCACTGGATCCCAGGGAGAAGAGATCAGCACCTCCCTCTCCACTTCCCCTCCCCAGGAAGCTGTAGAGAGCAATGAGGTCGCCCCTCAGCCTCCTTTTCTCCAAACTAGACAAACCCAGAGTCCCTAGCCACTCCTCATAGGGCATGCCTTCCAGCCCTAAGACAGACATACCAGTATTTTCTGCAAATATTGTGAACTAGAAAGATTATTAAAAACTTTCTGATGCTTTTTACTAAGATCCTTGAAGACATTTTCCCATGATAAGAAAGTATGTATTTTTCAACAGTATAAAACTCCTAACCTCCAAGCCTGCTGGAAACATTCTCTTCTTCAGAGGACAATCTGAGTTATATTTGCATATAACTTGATTAATATTAAAAAATTAAAATTAAAGTGTTTGGAGTGATACTTCAAAAACACACACACATACATTTGTATACATATTCACAATATAAAAAGCTTACATTGTAGTGTGCAATGTCCCAGTATGGCTTTACATTTTTATGATTCAAAACACTCCTTTTAAATGACCAGTTATGGATATGGGTAGATGGATTACAGAAGGGAAGACAGGAAAATTTGTAAAGGATTAGCTACTAGAAAAATTCCTTTTCATATGCGGTTTTCTTAATTACATAAAGAGAGGAGAAAAGAAGGTTAAATGATTCACTATGGTCATTCCATGACACATAAAGGCTCAGCCAGAATTAAGACTGAGATGTACTTAGAATTCAGTATTTGCTTAGATCACATGGATTCCAGAAACAGATTTATGTGGTTTTAAACACTGACTAGAGCTCTGAGATCACGCCACATGGCAACTGCAAAAAAACCCTTCCTGTTTCGGTGTTGCTTCTCTCACTAGATGTATAGGATGGGTCAAGTGTTTAATGTAGGAAACACACTTCTTGAGGAAAGCTGCATTAAAATTTTCTTTATTTTTTTTTATTTAAGTTACTTGGCTCTACAAGATGGCTCCTGGGATCCTCAGCACAATAACTGCATATTATAACCAAATGGCCAAGCATACCAATATAATCTCTTTGTAAAGTTATAATATACTTTCGTTTTCCCAAAAAAGATGTCACCAAAGCACTAAACCATCCATGCAAAAAGTGTGTAAGTGATATTAACTCCAAAAGTCTTATGACACCTACCTTTCTGACTAATCTGTTTTACTGATGATGGGGGAATATCTGCATTCTGATGAAAATCTTCTTTCATTTCAATCTTTTTCTCAACTTCATCAGAGTTGGATTTGGCTAACTGAGGTAGTTGATGTGCTCCAGGCTCTCTCCTTAAGCTTTCATCAGTTGACTGTCTGCTGCAAAAGTTCTCTGGTCTTTCCTTGACATTTGAATATTCTGTGAAATTCTCTTTCTTTTCTGTATATGCTGAAGAGGTAGATAATATGGCAGCCTGTGCTGAATCATTATGGCAATTGGATTCAACAAGGATATTCCCAGATATGTCTTGTATTTCAGGAAAGCTTTCTGATTTATTTATGTCATGCTCCTCGGGATCTAATAGCAAGGGTGACAGCAAGGATTTTCCTTGTATACTACAGGGAACTTTAGGTTCTTTTCTTACTGCAGAGCCAAAGGAATCAGGTATCAATTTAGTGTCGCCTTGGATGAGTCTTTGTTCTAGTTCTCCAGTCATCACAGTCATTATTGACCCTCTCCTTTTCTTTGTTGTCTCAGGTTCTGCAGGGGGTGAGTGAACATTTTGCTGTAAAGCTGAAAGTTGGTTTGGGGCACTTTCTGTGGATGCATAATTAGTGCTTTCCTTGTCATTAATAAGTTCACCCAAAGGGCTTCTAGAACGTGGAGAGACATGTACCAGCTGAGCCTTGTTCTGCAATTCAACATGCTTTTCTAGACGGTTGTACTCTGGTGTCCCTTCACCTAAAGCATCTTTGGTAGACTCAGAGTCTTTCTCCCATATGGCTATGTTTCTCAGAGGCTCTGCATGCCCATTTGCTTTTTTCTCATTTATAGTACCACTGGAATGAAGACTGTCCATTAATGTTTCTTCTGTTTCTTCACCTTGCCCCACATAGTCTGCATAGTCATTCAGTAAACAAGTGTCATCTAGACTTTCTTCAGGCTCAGATGGACAAATGGTAATATTATGATCGAATGATGTGAAAGCATACTGATATGAAGACTTACAACCTCTCAAACTTCTCAGTGGGGAGGTCAAGTCAGGACAGTTACAAAGTTCTGTATAGCTGGTATGAATGTGTCTGTTATAGACATCTCCTGCTTTGGTCTCCTTAGGCAATACTTTTAAGGATGGTAATGAATAAAAGCCAGAATCCCTTCTAGGGTGAACTGTTGATGGTACATCAAGGGTAGTATCTGGGAAAGACTTTCTTCTTGCTGGTTTTTGCCCTGTGTCTCTGCATTTGTCACGGTTATTTCTTTCTTGACCTGATACATTGTTCTTACTGATACGCTCCTTCCCTGTGTTTGGGTTATTCAGGGTATTACTAGCTATAAGACAATTTGTATTATTTATTTTAGAGAAAAGAATTTTGTCTTTTGAAAAATCTTCCTTTTCATTGATGCGGTCTTCATAGTCCTTTTTGTTAAGTTTACAGAAATAATTTTCTTCCCCCCAAATTCTCAAGGCTGTAGAGAGGCTGGCAGATTCCTTTCTGTCATTAACAGGGTACAAAGATACCCCCTCTGCAATTGTATCCAAATGCATTTTGTCACAGTCAGCAAATTCTTTAGGTGGAGGGAGAAGTGTACATCCATCTGGGAATGTATAGTCTACTTTTTCATGAAAGCTAAAAGGTGACTCACAATCTGTATTGCAAGGTGCTTCTGTTACAGAATAATCCGTTTCACTCCAATACATATCTTCATGTTCCCTGTTGCAGGTTTTGCTCTGTGCCTGTTCACCAAGTTTGATGTTAACCTTTAGATTTTTCTTTCTGCTAGTATATTCCACTTTAATTTCTCTAGCTTCAATGCCCATTTTCAGGGAGGCATTTTTGTTGATGGCAGTTTGAATCTTACGTTTAGAGGATCCCTTATATTTCCCATTGTGTTCTGCTGAATGGTCAGTTGAAGGACACTGGTACTTCGGACATTTTGAACACAGGCTTTTCTGGTATTGCCTTTCATGATGTTTATTGTTCTTTGAACTTTTCCTTTTTTCAGCTACAAGGTTTGTTCCAGAATCAAACAAAGAAACATTATTAATTTCTACTTTCACATTAAAAGAACCATATTTTACTTCTGCAGTAATTTTTCCAGTAGCCAAGCTAACGGACTCTGCAGAGTCTGGCTTGCCCCAGAGTGTAATTCTTCCTGTGGATGAGCCCTCTGATTCACCAAAAGTTACTGCAGCTAGGATTTCATCTTGCTGAGGAGAGAACACTTGAGGAGGGTAGTTCTTTTCCTTCCTTCCTTCTTTTTCACTGTCTGATACGTTATCAAGATCTCTATCTTCAGATGCATCTGAGCTACGCTGATTCTTGTTTTCATGATCTTTTCCATTTTCTTCAGTACCCTTTACATCCAGTGGCTCAGTGAAGTGAGCCGGAGCCTTATCTGCTCTGTTTTCAAGGCTTCCTACATTTTGCTGGCATTTACAAATGGGTGACAACTGTTCATCTAATTTAAGGTGAAAAAAAGAAAAAAACATTTTTCCCATGATTTGGTAAGCAGTATCACAAATGTATGATTAGCTTTGAGACACTTTTCATAGAAAATGCCTATTTTATCTTTAAAGTGTAGTGTATTTTCCACAACATTATTTTTTCATTTCAATATTAACTTCTTTTGTCTTAATTATCTGATAAGTAATGTGAAGTCAGATAAACAGGGTAGGCCATATTAACTCACTCTGATTGGAGAAAATTAATATTAACACTTTTTTTTCTCAGAAAGTTTTACAGTTGTTAGGTTATAATGTATTCTATTTGCATTTAGAAAGATCTACCCTTTTTACTTCCATTACTCCTCTCAGTATTTACTTCATTCCTGTGAACACAGTGGGACAATCAATATCCAGTTGTATGTTTGCAGTTTGCAGTATATTACATGGAACTTGACTTTTCTAATCTTTTTACAGATGAGTAAACAAAGGGATTAATGACTGTTGTCACAATCACACAGCAGATCAGTGGCACATTGCCAGGAAATGTGAGCCACAGCTCCCTGTTTGAAGCAGAAGAAAATACTGTTTCTTGGTGGGAGCTGTACTAGGCAAGATTTCATGGCATTCATACAATTACATAAAATTCTGCCTTGCTTGGGCTTTTTTTAGAATAGGTCATGTGCATTAGAGGATAACAGCGTACATAAGCAGGATTAGAACAAGCTGTTAAACTTAGACAATGTTGAGAAATTTACAGCAAGAATGCTGAAAATTTGAGGCAATTAAACATCAGCATCTTTGGCAAGACTTTGCCAGAAATAAGTAGGATAGCAGCTCAACTAAAATAAAACAACCAGCTTCATCAAGACATTACCTGTACGTACCCACACTTGAGTGTAACTATTTCCAATTTGACAAACAGCTTTGGGCACAAAGATGGATTTCTGTCTTGATGAGTAAATGGAGAATAACCACCTATGATTCTGATGTTTTCACTTCAAATTAAACATTTCTGTAAACTTACATTCTCCGGAATCAGAGCTCTTTCTGCCCTTGCAGATTTTTCTTCTTTTTCTACTCATTTCTAAGAACTGAGGGCATCTGGGTTCCACTCTTCTGTGTGGGAGGGAAAACATTGGATAATAAGAAAGTTTCTCTGGAATAATTTTGCTCTCTAATTCTCTCAGGCTCTCTTACTTGGCTTTTCTCCTGTATAAGAACTGACTGGTTATAATGAAAAATAGAAAAGTGCTAGAGCAGGTACTAATGCATCTATTTTCTTCTCTTGGTTATTTAGGACAAAATTTTCAAAGGTTTCTAAATAATAGCATAAAATCAAGGTCTGATGGTATGAGCTATTGGCCTGAACCAATACTCTCTGAAGTCTGTGGGAGATTTGGGCTGTGGCTGACCTTTTCCAGGCTATGATTTTATATGATTCTGATTTTTAGAGATTAATGATTTGTTTTAAGCATTCATTTTAAATTCAATCTTATTTATATACATAATGAAATACTTCATAATAATTGTTTTTTCTCTTGAGAAAAATTCAGACTTAATACAAGAGAATAAAAGGCCTAAGCTGGGACTAAGTGCATAACTGAGCTGCATGCAGAGCAAACCAAGACCAATGTATATCTCACAGTTTGGGTTGTCCCTTGCATTTCTTTGTGGGAAGAAAAAAATTGCCTTAGACTTAGATTTTTTCATCTCATCGGTGAACTTGTTAAATGTAGGATTAATAGTTCATGCTGGCTTAGTATTGAAGACATACTCAACTCAAAATTAAATGGCGGTGGAAAACCTCTAATAATTAACTTCTAAATTCTATTCTTTTCACAAAATCAAGAAAACAAAAATTAAAAAGTGTATTTGTGTTTTTCCATGGACCTGTGGGAAATTTCTCTGTCTGATTTAACAGGCCTTAAGAAACATGGTCTCAAAGAAGGCTCAGCCCAAGGGAAACATTATAGATGCTACTATTTGTGCCCTTTAATAATTTGAGACAAATACAGAATCCCTAAACCCTCAACTAGGAGCTGAGCTTTGCATCCATTTTTAGTTAGTCAGTCATTTTCTTGCAGCTGATCACTTAGTGAGACCTTAAATTTACATTGAACTGAGCCGAATAGCTAAAATCATCTCTCATTCCTATTATGCAGTGGGGCTGAGTGCTGATTGAAGGCATGATAGTGATGGAAGAGGTCTGTATCTCATGCAGCAGGGTTACTATGTAGAGCCTATTGAACCAATTAGAATCGGTAGCATTTTCTGGGATTGATGTTTCCCTGGAAAATTGACCAAAACTTACAATCATTTTTTTAATTTTTTTTTTACATTATTGAAAGATAATGAAAATAGTCAACTTCCCAAAATAAGCTGATGTTGTAGGATTTGCTTCTGTTTATTTAATCCAAAGATTTTCTATTATATTTTAAATGACTTTGGAATAGATAATTCACATTGTTTGGAATTAGAAGTATTTGAACTGTTAATACATAATGATGTATAGTCTTGAAAATAGTAAGGGAAAAGGGAAAAAGGGATAGTCTTGAAAATCAGTAGAGTTATGTTGGGAAAAATCAACTGACTGCAAGTGTTATTAGTCATAATCATCTTTAGATGATCGTTCATCAGTGCATCAAATATGTCATTGTAGAAAGAGCATGAGTGAGTTTTTCAGGCTGCAAACTTACCTGGTGTAATGGGATATATGGATTTTGTTATAAAAATGAGGATTAGGATAAAGCTTTTTAAATCATTGCATTGACATTATAAGACTCATGTTACATGTCACTGTATGCAGTGATACATAGCTATCCAAACAACTGGGAAGGAGTTCTTCTTTCAAGACACAGTCATTGACTTCTACTTCTGAAAACTTTTTAATTTTGTGTGAGGCTAAATGTCTGAATATGCCAGTGCACTAACACATCCATTAGTTGGCTGCAAAAATGCAGGCATTCTCCCTTGTCTTTTTGGAAGACATTCTAGGGAGAATGAGAAAGTTTTGTATTTATTTCACAGCAGACACTTTGGAATATTTACATTGTCTATTTTCAGGATGAAACTATACCTCCCTGTTTTTTCCAGGTGTCTTTAGTCAAAGCTTGGCAGACAGCCAAACCTGCCAGCTGAGCTCTGTTCTCAGTGGGGAGAATGATCTTAAAGCCAAACACAAGGCTTTAAAGGACACAGAGGCAAGAGCTGGGACTGATATTTATCTGTAGTTATGGATATGAGGCAGTGCCTATCAGTTCCAGATAAAGACCATGTTCTCTTAAAGGGTTACATATGCAACTATGCTAAGAGTATCAAACTCATATTTAGAGGTGTCTTATGTTATGTAAGGTCTGCAGATTGGTGCATATATTTATGACAATAAGAACAACAGTCTAACAGAGCTCCATAATCTGATTGTGATACTTGATGTTTCAGTTATATTTCATTAAGTTGTAATTGAGAAAATATTTTTACCTCTAGGAATTCTCTCAGTTCAGCCTAAGGAAGATGCTACATGCTCTATTCCTTCCCCTTCCCCTTTACTGACTGTAATCAGTTAGCAGTGGATTTGAATTATGACAGCTTTGGGGATAAGGTTAGCGTGGTTCAAGATAGATGGAGGAGTAGAAAAGTGAAAAGAACATTGAACAATACCAAAAAGAAAAGAGGAAACACTGCAAGAAGGATGTTGGAATATTAGGGACACAGAAAGTATTGTGGATCTATTCAAATGAAAATCATATTCATTTAAGTTTCTCCTTATAGTTGTATGTTTTTGCCAGGTTTTTTCATGGAAAAACATCATACAACTTTACAGAAGAAATTCTAGGTCTCAGATGATCACTAGTTCTACTACTATTCAAATAGCATTTAGTGGCATGGGACAATCTGAAAGTACTGAAGGCAGATAGTGTTGTTTTTCTGTGTGCCAGGATCGTGGGAAGTGATCTAGTACCTTCTAAAACTTAATAATCTGAGCATGCAGCAGTGAAATCATCAGTAGAGATAACCACAGGTCAAAGTTATTCATAGTGGTAGGATTACAGATTTTGCTATGTGGTCAAAGATGGGATGTAAGACTTAGCTGAACAGGATGATTAAGCTGTTTTGTTTTGTTCGGGTTTTTTTGGTTATTTCTGTAATTGGTAGTAAGTAGATCAAAATTATAATTTAGAATGGTTGTTTGCACTGTTCATTTGTGATTAAAACTACTATCTCTCAGATGTTAATTTTCTTATTTTTATATTATTGATTTTAATCGAACATGCACTGTGTTAATTTGTTGATGTCGTAATTTTCAAGTAAACATTGGAAAGAACCTTTATGATGCAAATAGTTTTGTTGTTTCTACTACATTTCCATACATTAATTTATGCTTTCTCCTCTAAGGTTTACCGCATCAGAAGAGGCACCAGTTCTTTCCTTTTCACTTATCTTTTCTATGCATGTTTTCCTTGCATTGTCATTATCTATTGTTGCTTTGTTGGTCCTACAGCTGAGATGTGCTAACAGAATTAGGAATCTCATCACCTTCAATCCTAGTCACATGAGTAGACCCATTGAATTGGGTAAGGATTAGTTGTATGCATCAGGACTGCAGGGTAAGACCCTGCATTAGGGACTATTCTGTCCACTGCTGGACACTAGATGAACACTAGTCCAATTAGCTTAGATGAGAATAGAGGCACTCAGTAGTTCACTGGATGGAAGCCGACATCCACTGACACAGTGCTCTACATGACAGGTTATTCTTACTACAAACAGCAGTGCTTGGGTTAGCTCAGAATAATAACTTCTTAATTTTGCGTGAAAGATCACTCTCCACCATAACAATAGTTGAAGCTCTGTCTAGAATGTGTTCATTTTTACTGTGAATAACATCTGTAATCGTTTTTTTTTTCAGGATCATGCAGGTGATGACAACCTTTGTGATAATAAAGGCAAGAAAATAGTTTTATAACATATGACCCTGAGATCATCTTGTTAGGCAGGAAAAGTTGCCTTAAAAAATGCTGGTTGGAAGTAAAATTGAAAATACAGGAGTTATTTTACTTCACTTTTATATATTTATATAATGGAGCCTTGATGTGAAAACATGTGTTCTTAAGTTTTCTAACAAGCATATTCAGTGAACCTATACAGTAATGATGAGAAACTGGCAGAAAAGACAAACTAAAAAAAGGAAAGGAAAATATGGAGAAAATATTTGATAATGTTGAATCGAAATGGTGTGGTGACACAATCATTTGCAAAATATTTAATGTCCTTTCAGGATAATATTAATTGCCCTTTTAGATGGTAAGTCTCTTTCTTATAATTTCAATATCTTACGTTGTAGAAGGCATGGCTATAAATATATTCAGTGGCAGCTCACTGAATACTTCCCCACTGAATCCTATACCATTCACAAACTGTAGAAGAATGATGTCACAGAATACCCAGCCAAGCCTTTCTGAAACAAGAGCCTTCTACTGCTCCTTCCTTCTGTACTTCAACCACATTAATCCCTTCTGATTAATTTCCTCCCTCTGGGCACAGAATCCTACTTTTTGACTCCATTGCCCTAGATAACCTTAACTCCACTAAATTTTGTTCTCATTGACTTCCATTGTGTCTCTTTCTGTATTTCTCAAATTCTTCTATTCCATACTAATCTTTGCTTTGACTTTGCTCCTCAACTTACCAACAATGTTTGGTCCAGTCTCTCACTGCTTAGTTCCTCTCCTATGAAATTATTCTTAAAGCTTGATTTTTCCTTGTGAATTCTTCCTTTTACTCTCCTTACTGATTGTGTTTTGTGGCATATTACCTGCATTAGCTTTGAGGCAGATGCCCCACAGATCATTTACTCTTAACAGAGACAATATCATTAGAATGAATTGTGTATGAGAGCCTAGTAGTTCCACACAGAGAGTAGGCAAAAAGGGCTCATCATTGATTTACCTCTTATTTACCTCATTCAAATATGTCTTATTCAAGTACCTTCCATTTTTTCCTTTTTTCTACAAAGATGCTCCAAATCTTTTTATCAAGCTCCTGTTATTACCTTATTTGAATAATTTCTGAACACACATTTCTGCAGTACTGTTGCCAAAGAATGTATTTTATGCCAAACACATGCAAGAAAAGTCATGTGTTATCAAAAATGCCTGTCTTAGTAGTGTTTCTTAATCTCTGCATCAGCTGGTATGTACCTTATTTTCATTTGTTTATAGTTTCGTCTATATATTTTTCCAGAAAAGACGGGTCTTTAAAAATGTCTTTGCAAAATGTCTAGAACAAAGGAAGCAGGCAGCCATTTACAGGGGCTGTAACAGGACCCTAAAGCATTTTACAAAATTAATTAAAACATGAATTATATGGCTGCAAAGAATCAGCTTCCATTCAAATGGAACTCAGTAGATATCTGGCAGTATCCAATTAGCTATGAAAATAGCGCATCCAAATGAAACACTTAGAAAAGCATGGGCAAGTGAGATTAATCTGCAACACGTATTGTACTAGGACCCAGTGATCAACGATTTTATTTCATGAAATGTACTGTGGGACTTTTAATGAGCACACAGAATCAGGATCTTACTTTTTCAGATCATGAAATGATAGCAAACACCAGTCAATAATATTTCTGCAGTTCTGATTCTCAAGGAAGGTTACTGTCTAAGCAACTAAGAACATCACTTATGCCATAAATTAACATATTCAGGAAATTCAAACCCCATGTAATTACATTCTGCATTATTTTGGACTCTTCTATAAGCAACAAGTGAGACCAGACAAAGTGTTAAGCAGGTTTTGACCAATCTTTTCTAAAGGAATAGTGGGTATACCATTCTGGCCATTATGTTAAAGATACCTCCCTGCAGGCAGGGTGTTCTTCACTTTAGTTTTAAAAAGGCTAATAAAGCAGAAGCGAGTCAAATGTCTTCAATATTATTTTAACTGAGAAATGAGAATGTAAGTGCCAGCAAATTCATAGTAAAAAATAGTTCAGCTATCATGGGCTGTATATGCACAAGCATTTCTGCCTCTTTAGAGAGAAGACAAGTCATAGGTCCAGCTTTCAGTTCTTAAATTCTGCAAAACCATATATAAAACTCACTTTCTTATAAAGCTTCTGCCTACTTACTAAGCTAATCTTGCTTTCTGTTTAATTATTTTGAGCTTTTGCCACAACAAGAAGAAATAATGTATTAATAAGGATAAGCATGTATTTCATATTTTGGAGATGTTTCATTTCTGCATCAACATTGTTCGTTTCTACCCTCATTTAAAGATATGCACTGCTTTCCACTGCAACAAAACGGAGAACCAGTAGGTAGCCTCTGTGCTGTAAATGGTCCATACAGAGATCACGTGATGATTTTAACATAAGTACTATATCATGAATATTTCAGCTTACTGATCAGATCTTCCCAGTCCTATCAGTTTAATGCAATGGATATTAAGGTACTTATTATCATGTATGCGATAATATATTTTTAAAAACTGGCATAGAGAACATACTTTATTGTGCATTATATCTCTGCTATACTGGATAAAATAATTTTGTCTTCAGCAAAAGTTCTGAAAATATATTAAAAAAAAATCCCATGAATTGCCATTGTTTCCATTGTTGGACCTCTGCTATTCCTGTTTTATAGACCAAAGGAAAAACTGCTAATTTGAATGTTAGCAGGATTAGCCCTTTTCTTGTCAGTGAGTTTGTCATTCTGATATTTGGTGTGCTGTCTTGCATTTTAGTCACTTTTGTTTCTGTTTCGGCACATAATTCATGCTTTGTCAGCATCAAACATGACAGCAGGTAAGTTAAACACCCTTCAGATGTGATGTGGCAATTGGTCATGGAATTAGTAGAAATCTCACTAATTGGCCATTTCCAATAATGAAATACAATTTCTATAGTCAAAGATGTAACTGTCAATGAAGTACTACAATTCTTTGTCAAGCTGAATTGTCCAACTTTTCTGAGCTTCAGAATTGTTCAGCCATCATAATAGAAATAATGTAAATCCAAAATCTTTAATTACACTTGAAACTCAGCTCACCAAAAGAAACCTGTGCAATAGTTGTATGTGATAACAATTTTCTTTGAAAATAAGGCAGCTTTTTATGTTGAGAATGTCTGTGACTACAAAATATAAACTACAATTAAGTGAGAAAAATCTTTCCTTTCTCATAGAATGCAATAAGTGCAAAAAACCCTATCCTAGCTTCTAGGATTTGATTTCTGGCATCTAAAGTAGGGAAACTTAGATACCATATTTTCTGTTTCGAGGGTCACTTGCTCCAGAAGATTAATTTATACTGCATAAATTAAGAGTAATTTGGGTTTAGAATGACAAAAGATGGGATGTTTAATATTTCACAGGCTCTTTTTTAGTTTCAGCAGGTGCGCTGAGAAAATGTCTACATTTCTTCACTGAACTGGGAGAGGTCTAGTGTTAGAATGTTTCTCTCCTTAAAGAGAAATAAGAAGGTACTTTACCAAAGGTATCTTAGTATGCAAGATGATGAAATGGTAGGAGAAAAAAACCTACTACCCAGGCTTATTTAAGTGCTGCAAACTGAGTCTGCAAACTTCTTTACTCAACAATATGTAATATTCATTCTTGATTAATAATCCTGTAGTCTTATCGTAGCATTCCTCACATTCCACATCTGAAATATTAGTTGCAGAAAGACAATACAAATAACAAACTGAAGTTCATTCAGGTAGGCTTTCACTTCTAAAATTATGTACTACTACACTTTAAGTCCCTATATGCTAAAATAAGATGACAGATACAGTCTTAGGAATCAAAAATCCATCTTAGAAATCCCTATCATTTAGGAAAACATTCTTATTTACTCACTATCAAAAATCCATCCAAAAAATCCCTTCTATTTAGGAAACTATCATTCTTATTTATTCAGAAAACTAAACTTTTTACTGAACTATAATTGAAATTCCTTAAACTGTATCTACTGTGTAACAAACCTGCAGAAATCCCGTATTTTGTAAAAGCTATGTTGAGTTACAACAATTAGTATCTACAGAGTAGTACCTGTCAGGGTGTCATTTCCAGAAAAAAAAAAAAAAAGGAAAAAAAAAAGATGTTTATACTTACTATGAGCCAATATTCATTTTCCTCAGATATTTGCTTGCTCTTATGGACTCTCTGTGAATAGTTTGCCTTTCTAAGCTCATGAAGGATGGGCTGGCTGTCTTGCTAAGGCTTAATAGGATAACAAGTTCAAATTTTTTTTTCCTTTGGACTTATCCAATTCTGTACTGTCAACCCCAGTCAGCAATGATATGCTGTATACACATAGCCTTCCAATCACTGAAGCAATAAAGGACTACTAGTTATTTAACTCTTAACAGCTAAAGCAGACAAGAAAAATAACAACTCAACTTACCAGGGCTTTACAAAATGCCAGGTTTGTCTGAAAAGTCTTAATCGATCAGATTACCTAATTAAAATTAAAAATAAAACAGGGAGCAACATTGTTCACAGTCTTGCTCCACTTCTTTCTCTATTTCTGTCTCCTAAGCTCAGAATCTGATTAGTATATTTAATTCCATGAAGCATCATGACTGGTCTACCTTTAATCAGCCCGTTGACATCCGCCCCTTTTTCCTTCACATGTTGTAGAATTCCAGATAATCATTTACCAACCTGGCAATATTCCTACACAAAACACAAAAAATAATGTTCATGCTACAGTATCAACACTGGAATTATTTTATTTTTCATGTGTTTACACATATCCAATATGAAAAATGAGATAAAAGAAGTATGCTTACAGGGACCAATGCAAAGTTTGTAAAAATCTCGCAATCAGTATTGTACTTACATGAGATGTCATTACATCACACGAGCTTAGAGCTTGGTTAGTAGTATGAGTTTTGTTTTGCATTTAAACACCTCATCTATTTTTTTCCACTTTATTAAATTACTATTTCTATTATTTGTAAATTATTATAATTTAAAAAACAGATAAAATACAGAATATCTACAAATTATATACTGAATAGAAGTTAATTCTCATTAGTGTACAGGCAAATTGGGAGAAAAGGCATCTCCAGAATTTTCTGCCTTGCACATCTACGTGTAATGAGTACTCTTTTTGTTCTGGTACCATTGTAGAAGCAATGGAGAAGAGAGTGAGAGATCATTATTACACAGTGTGAACAACCCCCCTATTTTTAGTGGTTTAAGGAATACCATTTTCTTAATGTACTGCATTAACTTAGTGGCAAGAAATAACCTGCTTGCAAAGCTGCAGTCTTTTGGATAAGACCCAAATCTTATGGAAGTGTTGCCCTGACCATATTCCAGTCAGAATCACTACACTGTTTAATTGTTGCTAAATTTAATTTGGCATTTTTCTAAATTGCCTTAGTTGCTAAATAAATACAGCATTTGGCTCTTCAATGAGATATTTTATATGTAATCTGCAAACAATAACTATCCTTCAGAAAATTTCTATGCATAGGTATTTTCAAACCAAAACTCAATTCTGTGACCTACAAACAAAGGTCAAATTAAGCAATAAAAAGCCAGGAAAAGTTTCACTTTAAATAAGAGATTAAAATTATGAAATTAGTTTTCTTAAACAAGGGGTGTTTATCATCTTCTCTGTGAATGGTTCATCTGTTGGGGAGGGAAAAAAGAAAAGAAAGCTTAAAAAGGACTGTTGGGTTTAGCTTTTGAAAATGTATTTATATTAAAATTTGCTGCAACACCAGAAGTTACTAGAACTGAAAGATCATTAAAATATTACTCTCAAACTCAGAGATTATTGAAGTGTTTTATTTTTGAAACTATCCTTTTTCTGCTTTTTTCATGCAGTAAAATGAAATTTTTCAAATTATTTATTAGCATTGTAATTGCAGATATATATTGTTTATACAGATTTTCAATTAAAAAAATAGTCTGATTCTTGATATCAGTATTGGTTATGGATACTTTCTCCTGAGTTTCACAGTTACAAACCCATCTCTATAGCAACCCACCATAATTTCCTACATGAAAAACTAGTATTGGGGGGGTCTTATACATGTATTTTTAGTTACCTTAATGTGATAAATTATTTATCTTTATGCTACCTATATTTGTTCTTTGCTTTATCCTCTCTCTTCCAACTGCTCCTCATTCCTTCCATATTCATCTTTCTTAATGTGTAATCATCATATGACTAGTTAAAAATTCCTTCCATTGCTTAGCTTCCACCACTGTTCGCATACTGTCCGATGTTCTCCTTTACTTGTATAAACAACCTGCAACTAGGCTTCCTTCTGTCCCACAGTATTTTTTTAAAGATTAATACCACTGACAACATGTGATCCTGCTGGTAGCTGTAGTCCATGACAGCTTTTCATACCTCTCGCTTCTCTGCAGAAGCAATTTTTAAGGGAAGCAGTGTATTGCTTCCTTCTCATTTCCAGATGGCTCAACAGATAACCTGATTTTCTTCATTTGTAGGTATAGCTGAAACAAGGGAGAGAATGAAGCAATGTAATGATTTGTCCACTGTTCCAAGTCTGTCAGAAATGCTTCTTGCTTTAAAGTTTGATATGCACTGCCTTAAAAAAAAAAAAAAAGCTGCTGAGAATAGTATGACACTGGATGGAAAAAAAATAACTATTAGGAGTTGTAAAACATTTTTATTGATTCCAGTTTGCAGAGAATTTTGAAACAAATCTGGCATCATTCATTGATTAAAAAAATATTCAAATTACTCTGAATAAACAAATATGATAGTAAGTTAATACTTATGACTATCATTGTATTTCCTTCTGGTCATTTGCATTTCTTTTCATATCACTGCAATGACTGCAGAATCACAGACTACTGAACCATTACATAATGACATCAATAATAAAACCAGTATACTTTTATAACCTTCCATTTTGAAAGAATATTAAGTTAACATTCTTTTCAATAACACAATAAATTAAGGCACAAATCTGAACTGTAGCATTAAATATACATAAGTAAATATTTTAATTCATATAGTGCTTTCCCAGTTTTACAGCTGGAGTTAATATATTTCTTTCAACTGTAAAATCCTTAACAGCAGTAACAATCTTAGTGTCTCCATTTCCATAAAAGAACTTTGTACATATTTTGAGATGTCTTGTTTAAATAATCTATTTTTCTCCCCCATTACTCTGCAGTTACATTTCTAATTATCAGAGAATGAAATAACTCACTGCCTAGGGTCAATATGTACATTATTATCTCACAAAAATATCTAATAGTTAGGCTTTTTGGGATGGTTCTCCAATACCTTTTTCATAAATGGAGTATTGTGTTATACCTTTAAATTCAGGCTGACATACCACTGGGTAAGTGCAGGCTAAATCAGACTGGAGGAGTAAATACTCTGCTTAGAGGGCTATTAATGTAAAAGGTACAAAGTACTACATATTCACCATTTGAGTATGCTATTAGCTTAAAAATAACCATTGTTGATAAGACTTTCAGCAGTGAATGTTGACTTTTGTGCCAGGCAGAATTTAAAGAATGGAGATAGGAAAAAATGAGAATGAAACAATTAAGACAAAATAGGAGGATGTACATACAGAGTTCAAACAGCAGGCAAGGTCAGCCCTCTTTGTAATGCTGACTCCTTCCAGTGGGGGGCAGGAAAGACCAAATCAAACATAATAGTAAAAGTCACAATAATTTGATTCTAAAACAAAAAAGCAGACTGTGCACAGCTAGGTACCAATTTTACCTACTTGTTGCTTGCTTGTTTGGGATAATCACTGGGTTGTTGTTCAGCTCTAACTCAGATCTGAAAAAACCTACAAAGGTTTGCATAGTTTAGCTTAGGAACTAAAGGAAAGGCTCAAAAATTCACGTGGTTGCACATTTACTAGATAAACAATTCTTTCTAATGTATTCCTAATTTAGTATTCACTAGAAGAAGTAATTTAACTTAAAGAAATCAATTATTTGAATTAAAGATTAGCATTCATTCCAATCCAATGTTTTATCAGCTGGTGTGCAATAGCTTGACTTGGTGGTACAAAGAAAGAACGCTTATTTCCTTTAATGAGAACTTCCACGACCTGCAATAAAGACAGATTTTTTTCTTTAGAATATTATAAACTGTATGGAATCTAACATTGTATTAATGCAGGAATTATCTTACTATGATGATCCATCAGTCTATCATTACTATAGCTAGTAATCAGCCACTACCAGGTTCTCCAAGACAGCTGCAGAGAAAAAAAACACACAGGATTCTGTGTGAATTCTGAGATTTTTGAGCTCAAATGTGCCCCAAAGTATACTTTCTTTCTAATAGAACTGTGGAGATTGACTGTTAATATAATATTTAAGGTTTTTGTGAAGCCTTTTTATGGTAAGGACCACCAGATGGTGCTCTACATTGTTCCATAAATTCTTTTTT
Source organism: Aptenodytes forsteri (assembly GCF_000699145.1). Lineage (NCBI taxonomy): Eukaryota > Metazoa > Chordata > Aves > Sphenisciformes > Spheniscidae > Aptenodytes > Aptenodytes forsteri. The sequence continues at coordinate 7,042,674 of NW_008795885.1, read as the reverse complement.
TTTTTCCCACATGTAGTGCAAAAGTAAAAGTGTTTTGTTGGTTTTCTGAAGCAGTTTCAAGCAACATGGGTGTGTGCTTTTAGCTTAGTACGTTTCTGAAGTACCTTTATTTCTAACTCTAGACCAATCTGCATGTGACTAGCTCTATTTAGAACTGATACTCATTTAAAATAATGCTCTCAGTGTTGTCAGGAATATACTGAGATTATAGGTGACTAACTTTGCCTTCAAATTGACCTAGAGTTGACTTGCAAACTGCTATGCAGAACTAGAGTGTTATTAAAAGTTTAGCTCGTAAATAGCCTGTGGAAAAACCTGTGAAGACTACGTTGTGTAAACAATCTTTCCTTTTTCTACTCATGAACTTAAATCTCTCTTTCTGTGAAAGTCTTTTTTTCCCTTTCTTTTATTTGACTATATTTTAAATACTCAGGAAGGCTAAGTGTAGAATTTCCTATTAATGCATAGTAAACTGCATTCAATACCAGAGTATTAAAATAGTACTGCATAGAAAAAGATGTTCAACTTAACGAATTCCCAGAGTTTTTACCTAAACCTCCCCCCTCCCAGCAAATCTGGTAGCATGCTTGATTGGAGAAACTCAGATGATGAATGCTATTAAATACTACTTCTGCCAAAATGAAAAGCACAGGCTTGATAAGAAAGTGGGTTAAAATAACAATAACTTGGCTATCTCCCAAAAGGAAAAGGTGAAGAGCTAACTGGCAAAAATGTCATAAAATGGGCTTGCAAGTGACTCAGAAATTACTGTGAATATCTGCCTTTCTCTGGTTGTGTGTTATCTACAATTACAATATAATGCAATTGTAGTATGATAAAATGGAGAGTATACACACTCATTCAACTTGCTGAAAAAAGCAAGTACCTATTGTATGCCAGAACCGAAACAGTCACAGACTAATCAATACAAGAAGGAAATTAAATTGAACTTTACCTGTTCTCTAGTGAACCAGCGGGCATCCTCTATTTCATTCTTGTCAACTTTAATTTCTGTAGACACTGCAACAGCTAAGCAGCCAATCATTAGGGAGGAGGGCATCGGCCATGGCTGACAAGAGACATACTGAACATGGCCAACTTTGACTCCAGCCTCCTCTTCTACTTCTCTTCGAACAGCATCTTCTATTGTTTCACCTAATCAAAAAGGGCAAAGAACAAGCAGCTGATGAAAATACTCCAAGCAACGGTTACATCCTGTGCTTTGAACTGACTCAAAAGATTTGAAACTGCCCCAGACAATTATCCATAAAGATCTAGTTCACAGATCAGGGCACAGACCTTACGTACAAAATACAGAAGTCTAATAAGGTAAAACTAGCACCAAAGCAAAATGGAACTTTGAAAATAAAGTATGATAATTTCTTCATCATAATGTTTATTTCCTGAATTGATAATTTATCATACATGCAAACTATTATTACCACACCTAAAATGTCAAAAATTGGGTAGGAAATATATTGTTTCTTTAATTACTTTTGAAATGCTGATCTGTTCATTTGTAAATAGCATTGTGTTAATTTTTAGATTTTCAGTATGATTGTAACAGTATGTAATACAACTTGAAAATCAATATTTAAAATGACAATAGTAAGAAAATAGAGACTTAAGAAGACTTGCACACATTTCTGCATTGTATTATTCACTTTGCCTGACTTATTCTTCATTGTCTTAACGCATACAGAAAATTCTCCAAACTTAGACTGCAATGGAAAGCTTTACTTCCATATTCATGGAAAACTGCTAGATGTATATGTGGAGTGTTGATGGTCATAGGCTTACATATGCCTACATGTACTGTGTTGTAACCACTGATTACAGCTTCATTAAAGCAGACAGTCCGTGCATCAGATAGAAGTTTTCGTTCAGCTGCGTTCAGCTGATTAGAAGCTGATGATAAGATCAGCTACTCTTAAATTTCAGTTTATATACTTGCATTCAGTATCAAAGTAGTAAGGCTGGCAGAAGAAAGGAAGGAGTGAAGAAATAAACATCTTGACTTTTTTGAAATGATACCTAAATAAACTTATTCAGGCTGTCACCGTATTTCACCTGCACGCAGTCACTGATAATAGTTATACACTATAATTTCACTGGTGATTAAGATGTATTCCCAGTATAAGAATGTTTTACAAATTGTTCTGCAGCTACTAATAATTGTAACCAATTACAACTATTACTGCTGAACACAGCTAGGAAAATCTCTTCACTTTTCTTTCGAAATTATATAATTTCTGCTTATCTTCCATATAATCAACCAGGCCCTAAACATGTAAGCATATGCTTAACTTTATGTTAACTTTAAGTTATGCTTTAACTCTTATTTTTCCTATGCTAAAATCCCTTGCTAAGTACCACCAAAGAAAGGACCTTATACGTGTTTTAAAATGTTTTTTCACTTAAATATGTGATTTAAGAGTGCATGATGAGAAAACGATTTTTAAATTATATTTACTCACGTTGCTTTTTGCCTTTTTTATAAATCAGCTGTTGGAAAGCATGGAACAGGAAAATTTATTATAACAACTTATCTGACAGGAAGCAAAAACATTTATTTGACATAACACCGAACATATTTCTATATTATTTTCAATGTACAATACTGGTATGTGAGAAAAAACATTTGGGAAGGGAAAATGAAATTACTCACCAGGTTCTACAAATCCAGCAAGACAAGTAAACATTCCTGGGGGAAACCTCTTCTGTCTACCTAAAAGGCAGTGGTTTCCATCTGGATGGATGACTTGCATTATCACAACGGGATCTGTAATGGACGTGAAAGGAATACATCTCAACATTTGAGGGACTTAAAAGCAGTAACAAATTTCAGCCTATTCGATACCAATGCATGTAAAGACACCTCTAAGTGATTGAAATCAGAATTGTGTAGATGCCCAGACCAAGTTGCTATTTTATTTCACTTTGGTTTTTTTTTCCCCGCTAGATATCTGCTTATTTTGTTTTGCAACATACGTGCTTGGTAGAAGCAGTTTACTAGCCAAGGCTTGAAATGCAGGACATAAATTACCTGCAACCAAAGCACACAATCTGTTAAGAGTATCAGCAATACTAACCTAGCTATGCATCCAGCGGATAGCAATAATTTCTGCAGCAAAAACAATTTACTATCACCTCCTCTACACACACAGGTCTGAAGATAGTACTTTTGACTGAAATACCAACAAAGAGCCAGATACTTTAGTTACAATGTAAATACTGACTAACTTTCCACTTTTGACTTTGTTGACTGTTTGCTATCAATCTCTCATCTGATGTTGCACTTTTAACTACTTTTTCACTTCTCGTCATTTTATGGATCTTTTTCTTTCTTGCTTAATATTTTCTCCTGTTGGTACCATTCTTTCTGTCATGCCTTTCTGCACACTGTTCATCTATGATCTTTTTCCCTTTTTTATTGTTATCTAGCTCTTAAGTATCTCAATGTTTTGTTTTTATTTTTTTCTATCTACCTCTGCCTTTATATATTTTTTCTATTGCTGTAGTTTTTCATGGTTTTTTTTGTCAAAACACCAGTATTTTCTCTATCTGAAAAGGCTTGATTCAGCAACAACTATAAACAATAATCTCAAAGATTGTTGTCCTGCTCAAAGATATCTGCCACATGCCACAGTGTAGAATATGCAGTGTTGTTGTCTGTAAACTTTCTTCAGAGAAAGGTATCAGTAGAAAATGCTGGTTCATCAGTCTTTCCTATATAAACCCATTCCTCCTCTAAGTTTGTTGTGCTAGAGACTGTAAAGAAACAGCCACTAGTATTTTAGCAAGCTTCACTATAGTCCATAAGACAGAAGAATATGGCAGAATTGTTTTGATTACTACAAAGATGTATCTAGAGCATGTAGGAGCACATGAAATTCAGAAATACAATACACGTACAACATCCAGAACTACAACTGCAGAAAAGAGAGCTGGGTAGGGAAAGGAAAGGTGATCAAACAGGCACCAAACGATAGTATTTTAGCAAGCTTCACTATAGTCCATAAGACAGAAGAATATGGCAGAATTGTTTTGATTACTACAAAGATGTATCTAGAGCATGTAGGAGCACATGAAATTCAGAAATACAATACACGTACAACATCCAGAACTACAACTGCAGAAAAGAGAGCTGGGTAGGGAAAGGAAAGGTGATCAAACAGGCACCAAACGAAAAAAAGCGTAAAGAAACAGCCACTAGTATTTTAGCAAGCTTCACTATAGTCCATAAGACAGAAGAATATGGCAGAATTGTTTTGATTACTACAAAGATGTATCTAGAGCATGTAGGAGCACATGAAATTCAGAAATACAATACACGTACAACATCCAGAACTACAACTGCAGAAAAGAGAGCTGGGTAGGGAAAGGAAAGGTGATCAAACAGGCACCAAACGATCCAGGGAAAAAAGCGTAAGTTTTTTTTTTCCTTCCTTGTTTCCCCATCAGTAACATAGTACACTTCCTTTGCAACACATGAACAAAAGGAGCTTATAGAAGACTGTCTATATGAGCTTATATTCTGATATAAGCAGTATACTGTCAGTTTGCAACTGACAATGAATAGGGAAAGCCAGTGAAGATGGCTAATACAGTCAAAGTGGCAATACAGGAAAATGAGCACTGTTTCAGAAATTTGATACAGGGCCAAAGTTGATACAGAGCTATTTGAAGCTCAGAGGGCTTGCGGAAGGTGAGAAAACAACATGCAGGGGGAAAAAAAAAAAGTAAAATGTGACACTTTGTATTGTTAATACCTCATTTATGCAGTTGGGACTTCTAATTAATATTACTCCATTGCAATAAAGATTGGTATTGTCACAGCAATTCTTTGTCACGGACTACTGCAAGAAAGAGAAGCCTGAACTACATAATTCTAAATACAGCTGAGACACACATACTCTGGGGAGAGACAAGTATGTAAGACCTGGGACAGAAGCAAGTAGCTGAAATAACTGAGAAGAAATTGATTTACATGTATATAATAGTACGAACAAGCCGTTTTTGACCGCAGCTGAAATAACTGAGAAGAAATTGATTTACATGTATATAATAGTACAAACAAGCCGTTTTTGACCAAGTTTATCCTACAATATTCTCACCAACTCTTGGATATGATGTGTTGTGAACACCTTGGAGGCTGGGACAATCTTCTTTTAAGCAAGTTTTCTTGTAACCCCCTTCTTCAATCTTGGTTGCACTCCCACATGTTGGGCAGAATCGGTAGCGGTTGTGCCATGCTAGAACAGATCTAGCCTGGGCTACTACTCCTTTAAAAGAATACATGGAAAATATACAAAATCAAAATACTAATTCATGTAAGCTTTTAATAGTATAGAAAAAGCAAGTAGTAAAGTTTAACGTAAAAATCAAAGTAAGACTATGGCTTGAATTGTAATCAACTACAGAAGTTGAGCAATGTGAGTTACTCAGATCTTTTTCTTTGTAGCACAGCACATGCAACAGAACGCAGTACTATGTAGCTACAGACCAATTTATGCGTTCAGAAACAAATTCATCCGGATCAATATAGCCTGTTTCTCAGAAAAGTTACTTGCCTGGGCAAAGTGCCAGAATTATGTATCACACCTTTTCCAGATGACCATTTTAGGACTACTACAGGTATTGACATAATAATGCATTGTTCCATTTAAACTTCAGGTGCAAGTCAAGCTTGCCCTTTATCCTTCTGTAAAAGCAAAACTGTTACAACAGCAGCTGTTAACCACATGTCCATAATAACATTCATTCACTTTGAGATCCTGATTTTCCGACACTTGCTCACAGTTTCCTTCTCAGATGAGTATCCAACACACTCTTATTAAGGACTTAGTTTCATTTCCTGTAATGAAAACTTAGTAATGACAGATTTTTTTCTTCATTTCAGGAAATCAATGTGCATGCATTAATATTTAAATAGTACCATTTATAAAACCATGATGATCAATAGATTTTACAGTCTAATACTTGCCATTGCAGATGTTAGCACTTCGCAACCACACATGTGCTTACATACAAAATTCTTCACAAAACCACTGACAGGCTTTTAAAATTAAAATATTTCTAAAGCCACTGAAAATACCCGATTCCTTTACAGTGGTTTGTCTTTGCATTATACCTCGTGAATCCCAACGCATATCTTTCTGACTACACATTTGATAACTGCTGCATTTTATGCACCTTACCAGCTTCTTTTTCAGGTAGCTGCAGTAGTGCTGGCATTGGTGGGTGAAGAAAGTAACAGTCCTCATGCTCCTGTTTAAGTTTCTCAGCAGAAGCAGAATCTACACTAAGAGCAAACCAAGCAACTAACCCATCCTCTTCATCTTCTTGCAGAGCTCTTCCATTGCAAGCAGCCAGCAGCTTCATGTGGAACTGAAGTTCAACTCCAAGAAAAATCAAGGTGCCTTCTTCAGTTTGCTTCATGCACTGCTCCACATCCTTGTGGTACAGCCTGCAAAGCTTTACTTCTGGCTGCTGGGAGCTCTCTATTCCCCCACCCAAAGTAACCAAAGGACTTAGATTTGAGAAGAGGATGTATACTGTAGTTGGATGGCTTTGTTTTTTGCTTAGCCACTTGGAATCTGTTCTTTTATCACTCCTTCTGTCCAGAAGTGTCAAGCCAAAATAATTTTCATATTCTTTCACTTCATTTGACAGAAAATTAGGCCTCTGCCCACCTTTCACATTAGCCAACAAATTAGCTATGTGATTGTACCCCCAAAACTTAGCAATGTCCAGAGCTGTCTGCCTTGATTTATTAATGATGGACCTGTCACACCTAGAGAAACAGAAAAGAACAGTGTTTACCAGGGTAAATATGTTTAGGAAGAGTCCTGATGATGTATTATTCTTACTTACAGCATACACGTTTAATACTATTAAGGTGCAAGAACTTTAGACACTTTGTCTATACTGGGGCACTCTTTAGGCTAAATACTTAGAATTATGGTAATGAAAAGTAATCATACTTCATTTTCTTTTGCTAAGGCCAGATCCCACATTTTTGTTGATCACTCCAGATATCACTTACCAAGGTTCATGCAGTACTACAACAGCAATGAATTAATTAAAATCCCACACAATGCATCATAAAAAAAAAAAAAAAGAAGGGCTCAAGGTCATTTACAGACAGACCTTTGAAAGCCAGGCTACAGGTCTCTTCTGAATAACCAGTAATAAAAAGAAAAAGCAGTTTAACTAGCATTACTTTCTAGAAGCTACTGAAAGCAGCATCAAAACATTTACAAGAAAATATTTACCATTAAATAAGCATGAAGAATACAGCCCCTGCTTAGTGAAAGAAGTAGCACCCTTACAACTGTGGTACTGGTCCCTGTAAGGAGCTCTTTGTTACCAAAATGTCTGCAAAATGACACAGATGAGGAAACATTGCCTCATGATATATATTTAGATATTAGCAAAAAAAAATCTGAAATAGATTGAAGTTGATTGGGAGGTCAAAAATAATTCACCTTTATTTTTTGTCAATTTTAACTCAAGTGGATAAGTGAAACAGAAATTTCACTATAAACTACAAATTATAGAGTAGATGTGGGGCCAGACTCATCAGTTTTTAAAACCAGAAGATGCCAGTATATTCATGTTGCTGATACACAGGTAACTGTATCACAGGTAAGTCTGTTTTGACTTGTATTAACCTCAATAGTTTTTGAGGGAGTTTGAGTATATTTTAGAAAAGCATTCAAAACTTAAATTTATAAGTTTTTGGTGCAAAAGAAACTATTGTTGCCCATTTATCTTTAAAGATTATGTCTCCTTTAGGCAAAATCTGGAATGTTATGTAATACTACCTTCACAGACATTCATGTTTATATATCCAGCAACTGTATTTGTCCAAATGATTATTATGATCAAGCTTAACTAAAATGAGACCAATGAGGCCACAGTATCACCTCAGGAGCTATATTCAGTTGCCTAAGAGAACAGCCCTGAAAAGGACATTTACAAGTGGATATGCACTCTTTTTTTACAGTAAGCATAACTTAAAAACTGTTATCCTATTTACCAAACTGGTAAATTCCCCAAAATCTCAAAAGATTCCTCAATAAACAGATGATTTCAATCCACCAAATCTGGCACTGAGATACTCCTCTACTTGCTGGAATGCATTGACTACAGCACAAAACAGCGGTTCGCCTGACGCTCCATGCTGAGTCCCAGCAGAGGGCACAGCATCTGGGTAGGACTGAAAAAAAAATAAAGGGCGGGATGATCACTCGAGGCTGTGGAATGTTGTGCTTGAGATTACTCATAACCACAGAATGAACTAAACTTTCTTGGTTCTGTAATTAGGGGTGCAGAAAGGAACAGACTGGGCTTGATTAAGGTAAAGCTCAGTTGAACTGCAACACCTGACTCTCACCCTTCATTTTGAAACGTTTTCCATTTGAAATATTTGGATCCTGACTTTATTCAGGCTTCAAAAAATTCTTCTTTGGGGTCTCAAGGAGAACTTTGAAGCATTCTTTGCTTTTCTGAGTGTCCTGAAAAACTAGAAGCACAACGGTTGACTTGAAGATAGACAACAAATATTTGCAAGACACAGAGTATATTTTCCTGAGTTTTAACTCTGAAATTTCTTCCACTATCTATCAGGTAAATTTATTTTTCTGAGATCAAGTTGAAATGGGCAGAAAGGGATTCAGGCTAGAGCTCTTTAATGGAGTCTACTAAACGGCTTACCCTTCTTCAAGAAGAATCTGCACAACATCAAGGTGTCCATTTCTGGCACCATACATCAGGGCTGTCCAGCCGTTATCTGCAGCTGCATTGATAAGTGACGGAGAACGACTGAGCAATGCTTTCAGTTTGGCTGCATCTCCAACAGCAGCAAAATTATGCAGCTGAGAAATCATGTCCCGACGGAGGGTCTTTTCAAAGTCTGTCATTGTGTCAACTAAGTTAAAAAAAGGAAACAAAAATGGCTGAAAACATATCCACCATTAGTAAAAGGATTTAAGTAAAACAATTAAGTTTAATGCTGTACAGATAACCAACATTATCGCCAAAACTATGGACACAACAGTCAAATTCTTGTAATTAGTATGACATTGTTATTCCCAACAAAATCTTAGTCCCACACATCTCCAAATACAGTGAAATTTTATCCTAATAATCAAGACTAGTTTTAAGGAGGCTTAAGGGGAGAAAGATTTTGCTATGAAAATGAAGCTTATTTGAATGTGGAAAACATGTTCCGGTTTCCCGATCGAACATACAAACAAGACACAACAGTACAAAACTCCACTCCAAGAAACGAGTCTCAGACGCCCTGCAAACAATGAAAAATAACCGCTAGAGGGCGAGTCCCTTTGCAGGCTGAGGGACACCTCCACGCAGTGACAGATTACTTCAGTAACTTCTGCTACGCCTCCGGCGGCCGGCGGCCGGCCGCCCCTCCGCCCCGGGCCAGGGCCGCAGAGACCGCTGCTGGCACCCAGCACCCCCGCAAAACAACGAAAGCTTATATTCCGTAGCGGGGTGCCGCCCGCTCCACGATCACCTCTCAAAGACACACACAAACGCGCACCATTCTCTCCACCGGACCCAAAACGGGGGCAACCTTGCGAAGGCTC